>NC_056750.1:102032571-102241736 GCF_019279795.1 Protopterus annectens | reverse complement strand
CCTTATGCGGTATTTGCCTCCCACAAGAAATACAATTGTTAACTTTGTCTGACATCGGTCTAAGACAAGAAAAGTTTCCCCAACGGGGTACTTAGCTTTAAAGAAGACTTCGGTTTCCAATTTTTCATAAATTCAGGAGCTGGCCGACTGGCACTTGCGAACTGCTTCTGCTTTGGGCACTGCATGGCAAAAAAGACTGGAGAACATGGCGTCGGCTGTGACATATACCCCTGTCGCACTGACGTCAGGAAAGAAGGCGACAACAACCGACGCCGGACCAAGACTTTGGAATTCGGCCAACCGAGGACCCGCCTGACGGCAGAGAACCCATACGTGATTACTGCAGCTGTATGCACGCTGAACATCCTGTGCCAACCTTCCCCAGGAATATCTGTGTGTTAGTATATAAATCAGATCTCAAACTGTGTGCGTGTGTGTCAGCTACTTGGGCAGGGACATGAAGCACTGGCTGAACAGAGAGGGTGCTGGAGGTTTTGGCTTGACCACTCGTCTGAGATCTTAACCCTATAGCTGTGCCAGTAGGGAGTCTTGTTGGGGATTTGGAGAGAAAGAAAGAAACCAACCCCAGAATGACTGTGATCTCTGTGTGCTCTTAAGGGAAACTGTACTTTACTGTGTGTGTACTGTGTATCCTCCCAATGTGCACATCCTTCACTGGTGTTAGTGGTGAGGATTGAGGCCCCTTGATTACTGGGCCAGTGCATGGGCATCAGCTGCTGTTTCAGCTTCAAACCTTATTGTTGCCACACCGCTTCATAACATTAAAAATATATACTCATCTCTCGACTTAATGTAGACTTTTCAACAGCTGCTTCTTATAATCATAAAAAGGGAATTTTTAAAGGTGATTTTTTTTAAACATGCTATGTACAGATGTGTTGCAAATATTCCATGAGACATTTCTAAATGCTCTCCTTAAAAGAGATTCATGCAAAATGTACTCATCTGATTATGTCTTTTTATATCCTTGTATCACATTATTACTTCACTTAATTTAAGTATTACCTGCTCCACCTCTTTTCTTCTCCTCCTTCATTCTTCCCCCTGCCTATCTACCTACTTTCCCCACAACAGCTGTCCAACAGCCTTGTGCCTTTATCTAGACATCCATACAATTCTTAGAGTTGCTTCCACTTTGAAACATTGCATAAAAACATAGTGTTTGTGGAACCTGGTATATGCAAGCCAAACTCACTAAATCCCCAAATCCAGTTTTATTTTGTTTTTTTTTTTGCTCTTGTCTGCCCTCATGGGGGCACACATCGTGATTCCTTTGGAGGGATAAATCTGTCCCATGTTGCATGGATTGTGAGGGTGAATGGCCCTGCTGTTTGTTGTCAGACTGGACTTCCAATCACTTCAAATGGAGCACCTGAGGAGAACTCCCGGGTTTGAGAGTCTGCAGCTCGTGTCACTGATTGGTCTGCACTGAGTTTTGCAAATGTTGTCCCTACTGATGTATTGCACATTCTCTGGAAGAGGCTTGCAAAGGTGTCACCAGATTGCTGGGATGGAAAGGACTTTTCACGGGGAGCAGTTTTGCAGGCTTCAGTTCCTGGCCAGGTTGCTCCTCCTATCTCCCCTCCGGTGGGCTGCGGTCTCACATTTTCAGCTTGGGTGGATTCAGCTATTTAGTCGGCTTTGCATGATGGTGGACATCAGGTGGGTCACAGCCTGGTGTGCCACTGGAGCTGTTCCCCTTCTGAATAGCATTTCCCAGGAATTAAAAAAAAAAAAAAAAAAAAAAAAAAAGCACACACATCAGTCCAGAGTTTAGGCCAATCTAGCCATTTCTTAAAATATTCAACTTGTAATGCATTCTACTGCTGACATGGTTATGTTTACATAGTTATTCTCTTGTAGTGTGACCTGAACTTATGGTATTTAACGCTGAGCTTTACAACAGTTCTCGGTTTCTTGATAATGACCTCTCAAGCCTCTTATGTGTACTTTCTGTTGCTTTGTGTAATTTGTCTTAGTTGCATACTTGCATGTCTCTCGTCCTCTCAGTGGCGGACTCCTGGAGAGGACTTCCAAATCAGATGCTTGTGTTGAGGGATTGGCAGCAGCTGTGGCAGGAATGCCACAGTCCAGGCAGGGCATTCAAACATTGTACTGAAACAAACACAGGGGAATGTATATGTCTCAATCAAGCAATGATAAAATTGCTAGGGTCTACACTGGGCACCCCTCACCCCATAAAATACATATACTCAGGTGAAAATTGACATCATATTTCAATATACTGTAAATACATAGGTAAATACAAATATTAGTGCACATATATGTACAATACACATATGCCATCAATAAAACAAGATAAATACATCAACGATATCAATATACTTAGAAAATCAATCAATATACTAAGAACAATCAGAAACTTAAGAAAAAAATACAGAAGGAAGGAATGTGTTTTCTTGATGCTGTCATCAAAATCCCACTCACTTATTCAGTTATTAGACTAAGTACAATATTATGTAGCATTGAAATGTCCTGACGTTATACATGCGACAGTTCATTATTCACTCAAAGCAAATGTCAGAGTGGAAAAGTTCAAACAGTGGATAAAGAGGAGGAGAGGAAGAGAAGGAAGAGTGAGAAAAAGTATTTGTTAGAAGAAGTAATTAGGGTAGATATGGGAGGCAGAAGACAAAATGAGTAAAAGCAATGTTACACGTAAGAGAAATGAAACAGAGGAAAAAAGAAACAACATGGACAACAAGATTTACTGCTGCAGACTAATAAGTGGCTTGTTAGCAGTTGTCATAAAACTGGGCTTGGAGAAACGTTTGGTGACATTGAACAAACAGATGTGTCCACATTAGTCATGTATCATTGTTGTGTGTGTGTGTGTGTGTGTGTGTGGTGTAAAAGAACTAAAGCTAACTTTGGGCTCCTAAAAACAGAGGTTGCTAGCTTCACAGCACCCATGCAAATGGAGAATGGTGGCATGACCACCGAATCATACACCAATGCACTGTACGAACACGTACACACAAATGCATGGATCTCGCCATACCTAATAGAACAAAGATGTTCTCCTCCAAAAAAAAAAAGGAAGACAATCTGGTGGCCCCCTGCCATAAACAAACTATACAACAGAAGGAAGAATAAGGTAAAGTCCCAAGACTTGAAAAACTCCCTTATCAGCCTCAACAAAAAGTTGAGATCCCTCATCAAATCTTTTAAATCTAGCTATGAAAACAGAATTGCAGCAGATAGTAAAGAGAACCACAAGGCAGACAACAATATACATCACACTTCTACACTTTACCTTCACACTATACATCAAACTTCAAACACACTACCTGTCCATCTTTCTCTTCTATAGCCCATGAGATGTACTCTTCAAACACTACCCTCCTATTAAATTTCAGAGTAATTCCCATCCTACCCCATCCTCTTCTCCCTCACCCTCCACACCCATCCAAATACACCATTCATCACCACCTATACTCACCCTCTTTAACAAACTATATTAGATGCATACTAGACAGGCTCGCACTGTCTCTCTCCATTGACATCCACCCCAACCCTGGCCCTACCAATGCCACACCCAAACCTCATCTCCATCTACCACATTCCCCCATCCCCAAGAATTTTCATTTTATTCAAATAAATGTCCAAAGCCTTACAAATAAAATCCCCATCCTCCATGCTTGGCTGTCCCATAACTAACCTGACACTGTTGCCATAACAGAGACCTGGCTTAATTCTAATATAAAAAAAATACTGAAATTCTCCCACCAGGCTACCAAATGCTATGCTCTGACAGACCCAACAAAAAAGGTGGCGGACTAGCTATACACTACTCCTCTTCCTGCACTGTTACTCTCTACACCAATCCCATTCCTAAATTTGCCAATTCCAAACTCTGTATTGCCCTCCTTAAACTCAACAAACACAAATCTATATGTATTGCCGTCCTCTATATTCCCTTCAGGCAACAACATCCCTATACTTGAAGACATACTCTCCTGGTTTTCAACATCAAAAATGAAACAGTTATTTTATGGGACGTAAACATAAACTGGGCCATGATAAACTGAATCCCCCTCCCTAAATATCAACCTCTACAACTACACCCAATTAATAAACTCTCCTGCCAGGCCAAACAAAGGTGAAACCAATGGTAACATCATTGACTGGATCTTAGTGTCTCATCCTAACCTCATCTCAGATACTAGCACCTTTCCTGACTCTCAGTGACCACCTGCCTGCATTTGCTGACCATCAGTCCTCTCCTGCTCAAAAGTGACACCACAATGTACAATCTTGGAACCTCTCCAATTTCAACCCACAAATATTCATAGACTGCCTAAAAGTAACAGATTGGTCAACCTTAAAAACCTTGCCTCTTGACAATGTCATTGATTACTTTAATAAAACCTTCCTGAACCTTCTTAACAACCTTGCTCCACTAAAAACTAAGAGTTAAAACTTTACCCCCCCCTTGGTTAACCAAAGAAACTAAACAAATCATGCACCTAAGAGCCAAAAAGTTACCATAAAAATAAATTACCCCATGTCCTAACAGAAGTCAAACAACTTCATAACACTGCAAAAAAGCTAATAATCAGGGATCAAACATCATACTACAATAAACTTCAATCAGAAAACTTATCCAATCCAAGACAATTCTGGGAATCTATCTCCTCCCTTCTCCACCCAGGCAATAAGGATAATCCATCCCCTAACTTAAACCTTACTGATCTAGAAAATGCGTCTAACTTCAATGCCTTCTTCATAGAATCCATAGCTAAACTCACCACCGGCTTCTCTCACCACTCTCAACCTCCTCCCCCAACTAATCCCTCTACATCTCCACACAATCTGACTACCCCTACTCCTACTTTTAGCTTCTCTCCTGTCTCTATAAGCAAAATAAAGAAGCTCTTCCTTCAACTCAAATCATGCTCCCCTGCCCCAGATAACCTACCCACAAATTTCCTCAGATTGTCTGCAGACAGCATTGCCCATCCCATCTCTATCTTAATAGACCGATCCATACTAGAATCATACGCCCCCTCACTATGGAGACACGCCTTTATCATTCTACTCCATAAAGGAGGCAAAAACACTGACACTTCTAATTTTCGGCCTATAGCCATCCTAGTCTCACTATCAAAAATCATGTAGAAATGTATTAAATCCCAAATGATGTCCTATATGACCCAAAACAACCTACTAACCCCCTACACAACATGTTTTCCATCCCGGGCATATAGTACCATCACTGCCCTCCTCTCGTTTATAGACTAACCTTGCTCGCGACTGTGGCAAAATAGTTTCTACTCTAATCCTTGACCTCTGCTAAGCTTTTGATACCATCTCTCACCCATTACTATTATCCCAACTTTCCTCTCTCATCCTCCCCCCCTTACCATCACCTGGTTCACCAACTACCTCTCTGAAAGACAGCAAGCCATCAAATGAAAAAAAACTCACTCTCTTCCTTTCTACACACACCTACCGGAGTTCCCCAGAGTTCCATCCTAGGCCCCCTGCTCTTTAACATCTGCATTAACAACTTCCACCAGTCTCTCTCCGATGCCACACTAATTCAATATGCTGACAATTCGACCATTATTTGTACAGCAGACACCCCCTCTGACCTACTTCTCAAAACTCAGTTAACCCTCTCTAATACCAAATCATGGATGCATAGTAATCACCTCACCTTAAATGCCAATAAAACAAAGTTAATGATCTTCTCCCCATCCAAAAATATGAACAGAGACAAAAACTCTTTTACAGTGACTGCTTAGAATAACAGCCCCACAGAAAGAGCATCACATACCAAACTGCCCAGTGTCACAATTGATGAAAAACTAAAATTTGACATCCATATCTAAATTAATATCAAACAAACTTACCAAAAACTAGGTCTCCTGTATAGACACAATCATTACCTTACCCTCTCCACCAGACACACCCTTACCTCTACTTACCTTCTTCCCTCTCTTATGTATGGTGCCCCCTATTCACTAATCTTCAGCTAGGCTTACAGGCCAAGTTGGAAACCAGTTACAATAAAATCTCCAAATTTGCCACTAACTCCAGAAACTCATCGCATCACCTCTCTCCACTCCCTGAAATGGCTTGAACCTCCTAACTAGCTCAAACTCCTTAGACTTACTACTGCTCACAAGCTCATATTCAAACCTTCTAGTTGTCCTTCTGTGTACACCTCTTTAACCCCCTACATTCCCAACTGCTCTCTAACATCAGAAATCCACAATCTTCTAAAAACATATAAGCCTATTCGACCCCCTGACCACCTATTATACTCCTTCCTAGCTCAGCTCTGCAATTCTCTACCTACCACCCTTCAAAATACTCAGAGGCACTCAAACTTCAAAACTCTTCTCCAATCTCACCAATGTTCCTGCATCTCTGCCACATAACCTCTAACACCATCTCCCATGCACTATATACCTCAACGTTCTATCACTGCTCTCTTACCCTTTGTCTCTACTACTTCTACTCTGTACCTCATAAACTTCCCCCTAACCCACTCCCTTTTACCCCTCCCACCTCACCTTCTCTCTTTCCCTCTTTTCATATTTCTAACTTCCCCAAAAAAAAAAATAAATAAAAAAATAAAAAGCTTGTTTTTTTTTATCTGTACATAAATGTTTTACTTGCATTTTTTTTTTTCATCTGAAATGAATGCATGGATCGTGCTATCCCAAGCAAAACAAAGACTCACTCCTCAAAGAAAAGGAAACCAGTCTGCTGGGCCCCTGCCATAAACAAACTATACAATAGGAGGAGGAAACTAGCACAGAAGAGAGTAAAATCCCAAGAGGGGAAGACATCCCTGATCAGTATCAGCAAGAAACTACGATCCCTCATAAAATCATCCAAGGCGAGCTTCGAAAGAAAAATTGCCAGGAACTCCAAGGATGACCACAAGTCATTCTTTAGCTGTCAAGAATCTAAGTGGCAGTCCTCAGATCTGCTCTGAGTTGGTGCAGAATGGCACAAGATTACACTGAACCCACTGATATCACCAACATCCTGGCAGACAGGTTCAGTACAAACTTCACCCCCTTCTCACCCACCCCCAAATGGGCCTAAAGCCATACCAGAAGAATGTAATACCCCTGAAACCACAGACACCCAGGTTAAAAGCCCTCTCCAAAGCCAAAAACACAGCATCAATGGTACCAGATGGTGTCCCAGGCTGCGTCCTACATGAGCTCAAAGATGAACTAACCTCTCACCTAAACACACTGTTCAAACTCAGCCTCTTCACAGGCTATGTGCCCTTAGAGTGGTGCACAGTAACAGTTATTCCACTCCACAAAGGTAGAGCCACAACAGCCCTCAAGAACTATCGCTCTATAAGCCTGACTAGCTTGGTCTGCAAGGCTATGGAGCACATCATCATGGACCTCATTAACAGAGACTTTGGGAACCTCCAAACACTGGACCCTATCCAGTTCGGCTTTAAGGGCAGATCATGCCTCCTAAACCTGATGGACTTCTTTGAGAGAGTTACCAAGGCTATAGATGAGGGAAAGGTGATCCCACACAGCCTACCTAGACCTCACAAAGGCCTTCAACACCATTCTGCATTCTGGTATTATAGACAAGCTCACCAGCCTGAACATAAACCCCTACGTCACAAGATGGGTTGCCAACTGGCTCATGGACAGAACCCACATGGTAAGAGTGGCAGGAACTAGGTCTGACTCTAAACCGGCTAGAAGTTGCACTCCCCAGGGCTCAGTCCTAGGACCCTTCCTGTTTGTCATATACTTCTCAGAGGTACAGGCAAGCACAGGAGGTTTATGGCTGACCAAGTTCACAGACAACTGCAAGCTAGGGGCTATAACTGACTCTCCGGCTGACACGGACATCCTCTGAAAGGGTCTCACCGAGACAGATACCTGGTGTCAAAACCATGGCCTCAAGCTAAATGCCAAAAAGTGCATAGTCATCCCCTTTGGAAAAAACAAAGTGCCCGCAAACTACCACATAGGTGGTAGCCCCTAAATACGGAAGACGTAATAAGGGATTTGGAGACTCAAGTAGATTGTAATCTCTTCTTTGATAATCACATTGCCAAAGTGGTGAGAAAATCATTCTGTGTGGCCCACCTAATCACAAAAGGGTTTGCATCCAGATCAAAAGAAGTCATTGTGCCCCTCTACGCATCACTCATCAGACCCATCATACAGTACAATGCCCAATTTGGGATGTACTTTACAAGACACCTGCAACAGCTGGAAAGACCACAGAAGTACCGCACCAAGAGGTTCACTGGCCTAAAACAGATGCCCTATTCAGCTCGTCTGAAGAAACTCCAGCTGCACTACTCAGTTGCATACTGCCGGTGCCTACTCAGAGGTGATCTATGCCCGACATATAAGGCCATGTCCAACCCAGAATTGATGGATATGCTCCACCTAAAGAAAACCATATCCCCTCAAGCCACACACTCCAGGGATCTAAACCTCACCACAGCAATAAATAGGATATGCTGGAGGGATAGATTCCTGTCCCAGAGACTTCCCATGCTCTGGAACAAGATTCCAATCTACATTAGGCAGAGCTCCTCGCTAACACTCTTCAAGTGAAACCTTAGACGAGTGGATGGGAAACAGAAAGTTTACCTCGGGGATCACTTCAATGGCTCTGCTGGACAGAGGCACAGGGAACTAATCTAAGGGGGCAGTGAAAGCCAACACATTCTGGCTAGGCTTATAAATGCCTTCAGGCAGAGAGCCTAGTACCTACCTATGAACTTAATTATTACAGATACAAAGAGAAACCCACTACCACTAGTAACAAAACAGAACATAAGTGCCTACATATCTCTCATTGGCCAAATATACTGACATTATTATTAACAAAACAACTAAAACTTAAGTTGTAGAATCTCACACACCCTCACCTAACAGTTTGCAATGCCTTAAAATGTGGTTCCCCTTAAAATGAAATATGTTCTTATTGCAACCTTACATTTGCACTTTGGGATTTTCATGCTCCCAAAATGCAAGTGAAAACCAACACCATTGATTAAGATCATTACTAGGCAAGTGATTTATTAACATTGCAGATTTATTAGGCAGAATTCAGTTGGAGAAGACCTATGTCAGTGATTTGTGTCAAAGGATTTTAAAGTGTGTGCTGTTATGACCTAAAAGGAGAGGACTATTAAAGGAAGCTAACTTTAAGAGATTATTTGAAAAAATGATGATTTTATTCGTAGGGGATAAACACAAGCAGTTTCTTAACATTGTTCTTTTTAAAGTGCTATTTATGTTATCCAGCCAAAGTTACATATGTGTATGGACTTCCAACAAAGAATATGAGCAGACCACAGAATTTAAACAGCATGTTTAATTTAAAGTTCATAGTGAGGATTAAACAAAATCAAAAGTCTTTACTTTGAAGTACACATCAGTTGCATATTTATATAAAATGTGAGACAGAAATAATTAAGTAGTTTAAAAGCAAAAGATAGAGTTACTAGAAAATTTTTATTTGAGAGAGAGGAGAGTCAATTTCTTAGGTAGAGATGAAAAATAAAATGGAGAAATAGAGCTGGGAGCAGGTGCATGGAGATGGCGGGAGAAGGTAGATCAGCTAGGGTTATTGGGGTTATTGCAAGAGCAAAGCCAGTGATTGGTTTTCAGTTGAGTTTTGAATATAGTGTTAGAGTGTGTGATAGAAGTTTGGCTAAAGGGTCTGTAATTTTACCAACCCAAATGAGCACAAAAGAGTTGACTATATAGAGTCTTTCTTTGAGGTCTTTTGATAGAGAGGTTTGAATCAGTATTTTGGCTGAAGGGTTAGGGGTTTTAGGGTATTTATAGGTTTTATCAGGGTGGCATCTTTTCTGGGCTTTGAAGGGCTTTATGGGCAGTATTGTATTAGGTAAGGGTGAAGTATTGAATTAGGTGAGGGTAACCCAGTCAAGAGGAGGTTAAGGAGTATATGCAGAGATGTGGCAAATATGGAGAGGCAGTATAGATTTGAGTAAGTTTGTTATTGTTGTTTGTTTAGAAAGATTAGTATATATGGGGGATGCATAGTATATATGAGATGAGGATGCATATAGTAGAGTAGAGATTCTTGTTGTTCTGGAAAATAAGATTCTTGCTTCAGGAGACCTAATTTTTTGTTAGTTGTAGAGAGAACCTATGTTTTGTTAGAATCTTTTTATGATAGAGTTGATCAATATTAAATCCTAGAAGTTTTTGTCAATAGATAACTTAGTTTGTCAGTGAGAAAAGGTGCCATTGTTAGGCGCAAGTGTGAAACCAATAGGGAAGAGAGTAAAGTTTAGTTTTAGGAGAAGTTTAGTTTTAGGGTTTAAGAGAAGGTGTGATTGGATGGTGGTAAAAGTTTTGTGGTAAAAGTTGTGGATCATTGGGAGTGGAGAGCAGGATGATGGTGGTGAGCAGATGGATGTGGTGTCATGCAAGTAGTTTAGGGGGTGGCTAGATAGGTGGCTAGAAACAGGATGAAAATAAAAAGAGATCATAAAAGAGGACCTCTCTAAAGACCCTCCTGAGGGTAGTCTAAAAGAAGTTGGAGAAGTTCGAAAGATTAAAAAAAAAAAACAGTGGCACGATTTTAATAAACAAAATTAAACTTATAAATGCTTTTTGAATACCAGCATCTTCATTTGTTCAAATCGGACTTTTCAAAAGTGGTTCTCCACTAACTGAAAATTTGCATTAGTGACATTCACACCTACCACAGTATACCTTCCCCCACTGCTGCCGCTTGACAGTTTACATTAGTGACATTCATACCTACCACAGTATACCTTTCCACACTGCTGTAGCTTGACAATTTGCATTAGTGACGTTCTTAAGTACCACAGTATACCTTCCCCCACTGCTGCAGCTTGGCAACTTGCATTATACTTGGGTTTTGCTGGTGATGAATTAGTGAACAAATGTTCTATACGCAGAATGCGATAATAGCCCAAAATATCTCTTTGTATTGTTGTCTTTACATAAGAAGTAAAAAGTCTATAGATTGTGACTGAAAAATATACAAACATCTGTTTATCTTTCTATGTATAATGCATTCAATTACAAAACGCCATGGCTAAATTTATGCAGTTTGGAGAAACTATGTGGAGCTCCCAAATTCAGCATTATGCTGCATCGAAATCCCAAAGGGTACAATAAGAGCCTTTAGGGCATTTTGGAGGGAACATCCAACTTCTATTGACTGAACCTTTTCTAATTAAATTTCAATAGGGAATAACTCCGATAAGTCCAACCAAGATAGCGAACCCGACTAGAGAATCAAATAATGAGACACTTGCCCGGGTCCAGTTTCACTCGTACTGTATACCTAGCAATAATTCAGATAAGGTCTTTTATACGCAAGAACCAGATGGTTTGGTCCATATGCTCACACTCAGTCTGACATTTTGGTTCCAGACCAATGATAGCAGTCTAACAGTGGAGGACTTCAATGCCTACTACTTGTACAGGCCCAAAACATTAAAAGTAGGCACTAAAGGCTGCGGTGTCTCTATATTCTTAAAATAATCTCATCTTCAGAGTCGAGACAAGATAACAACTTGGAACGCCTCTATGCCCAACTTGCTATAAATAAAACTCTATCCAATACATAAACTCCCAATATAGTAGCAGAAATGTTATTCTTCTGTGAGACTTCAACCATCCCACCAACAACCGGAAGACTTGCACATACTCAGACATGTATGTCCATTGATTTCTAAGCTTCATAAGTACAAACTCCCTGGACCAATTAGTTCATACCCCAACCAGGGCTGATAAAGTCCTAGCTATGGTCCTTATTAGTATAGGACAGTTCTGCTCTCTGCTTATTGTAATCTCATTCTTGGTCAAACTGAACCAGAAGTGTGTCACATTCACATTAAGACTGAATCAGAAGTATCTTCCAACACCTTAGTATTCAAAGACTATGCAAAGGCTAATCTAAAACCAAGTGGTAACCTTACTAAATTCAGAAGCCGCCTCCACTTTGCCTATCTCACTGCGTAAACAGAATACTTTACTGCCAACTTCTATACACAAGTAAATAGTTATATAGATGCATCTATCCCCCTGAGACATAAATACATTGCAAAATTCAAATATAATCTGCTATGGTGAACCCTAATATAAACAGGTTCTATAATAATAAAAATAAAGAAACAAACATACATAACTCATTAAACACAGACAGAAATGTAACTTTCAGGAATTCAGGAATATGTTCTTGCTAAACTAAACAGGGGACTCCAAATCTTGTTCTTGATCAAATAGCCACCCAGGCAAAAGAAAACTACAAAGCCTTCTTTAACTGTGTTAGAAATCTCAAAAACAATGCCTATGACTACACAGAGCTAATAGTAGAGGATATCCCATACTCAGACCCAGAGAACAAAGCCAATCTACTAGAGGACAAATGCAGCTCGAATTTCATCCTCTCTCTCGCCGCTGCTCCTTCCTCCATATTTTCAGAGCAAATATCCACATCTTACCCATCCCCCCAAATATTCCAAGAATAAGCTCTAAAGGCACTATCTAAAGCATGGAACAGTACATCAATAGGACCAGATAACATACTAGGCTACCTACTGGCTAGCTTGAAATATGAATTGTCAGACCCTGAATAAGTGGAAAAAAGTGGTGATCATTATCTTGAGTAAAGGTGGGGTTAGAACAGATCTAAGTATGACCAGTCTCATGGTCAAGGCTATGGAAAGGATCATTATCCTACAAAAGGGCCTCACTGAGACAGATGTCTGGTGTCAAAGCCATGGTCTCAAGCTCAATGCTAAAAAGTGCATTGTCATCCCCTTTGGTACCCATGAACTACTATATAGGCAGTAGTCTACTTGGCACCGAAAGTGTGATGAGACCTTGGGACACAGGTGGACAGTAGTCTCTCCTTTGATAATCACATCGCCACAGTAGTCAGGAAGTCCTTCTACGTGGCACACCTCATCATAAAAGGGTTCTCATCTAGGAAAAAAGAGGTCATTGTTCCCCTCTACTCATCGCTCATTAGACCCATTATAGAGTACAATGCCCCTTTTGGAATGTACCTCAAAAGACATCTACAGGAACTGGAAAGGCCACAAAAATACCTCACAAAGAGGATCACTGGCCTCAAACATGCCTTACGCAGACTGTCAAAAAACTCCAGCTGTACTCTGTTGCATATCGCCTACTCAGAGGTGATCTTTGCCTAACATACAAAGCTATGTCAAACCCAGAGCTGTTGGACATGCTCCACTTAAAGAAATCCCAATCCCTCCGAGCTACACGCTCTAGGGACCTAAACCTTGTCACCACAATAAACAGAACATGCTGGTGGGATAGATTCCTGTCCCAGAGACTTCCCATACTCTGGAAGAGACTACCTATCTAGGTTAAACAGAGCTCCTCATTAGCACTTCAAGAAAAATCTTGATGATTGGATGGGTAATAGGAAATTCACCTGGGGATCACTTCTGTGGTTCTGCTTGACAGAGGTACAGGAAAATAATTTTCTTGGGTGGCAAAAGCCAGGGTACCTTTTTGGCTAGGCTTGTATAGGCCCTAGGGCCAATAGCCTAGTACCTATCTATGAACTTATAATAAATAGGAATATAGGGGGCTATCAACTCTAGATCCAAACCAGTTTTGATTCATCAAGGACAGGTCTTGCCTTATTAACCTGAATGACTTCTTCAAAAACATTGTTGGGGCAATGGATGAGATCAAAACAGTGCATACTTCCTATCTGGACCTTACAAAGGTATTCAACACCATTCCACACTCCGGTAAATCACAGACTTTTTCCCAGCTCCTCACTCTTATGTAACTCACTGGATAGCATATTGACTCACAAATAGAACAAAATAAATAAGTGCAGGTGATTCTACTTCCTCCAAATGACCTGTCACTAGTGAAGTTCCCAGGGTTCGGTCCTTGGGGCATTTCTTTTTGGCATTTACTTCCTGGATGTCAACCCTAATGTTAAGTGATTGCAGCTGACTTGATGCCACCATAAAGTACTCAGAGGACACCATGATCAAGCACAAATCCCTTTGTAATTTCCCTATTGACAACACTCCCCTGAAAACTAATCCCATGGATCGAGATCTGGGAACCTCTACTGCAATGAGTTCTCTTCTCATCACCGGGTATCCAACATTGTACAGAAGTATTTTTTCATTGTACAGCTTATACTGAAGGGTGACACGGTTGTCTGATTTTCCTAAATGCCATTATGTTACATAACTAACACTAAAATGATGGATTATTTAGGGGTATTGTGCTCCAGTCTCCATAAGAATATCATAACAGTAGTGAGACATTATTATGTGAAGCTGCTGTCAAATTCAGGAGAGAATAGTCTTTCAAATTCATGAACAGAAATATTTATGTATCAGTGAGCTGAGCTGGAAATAAATGTCCTGTTTTCAGTTTCCTTCACAGTACAAAAACAAAGAATGTATAATGTTTTTGTAATTTCAGGTCCAAAAAGGGTAGTGATTTCTACATGAAGTCTTTTATTCTTAAATATGACTTACGATTTATTTTCTTTACATTAAAATTCAAAATGCAGCTTCTCCTTTGAGTAGCAGCTAAAGGCATTTCATAGAAACTTATGACGGCAACATTTTTTGAAAATTTCATGAACAATTAAGGCATTTATATACAATCAGCAACAACAATCAAAATAGTCAGCAGACTGGGGATAACTCCATAAAATATGGCAAGTAGTAAAGAGATTAAATGTGATTTGCATTCAATTGAACATACTTCAACACTGATTGCTAGAAATGATTCTTCAAAGCAGATACTATGTATTGTTCATCGCATCTGCATTATGAGATGCTCCTCACAAGGCTGCGACACCAATAGAGAACTGTGTTTGTTGAATGGTGCTTGTAAACAATAAGCCACATTTTGGATTCTTGCTTAAGTTGTTTAATTGTTTTGCCCCAGCGCAGGTGATTATCAGCAGCCACTGATGCCTCTCAGCAAGCTTAGATGCCAAGAACCACCTCAACCCCCCCCCCCCAACATAAAAAAATATTTTTCCTGTTTTCAGAGAGAAGGAGTGTTGCTGTACAGTACAGAATCATACTTGCTACCACAGGGATTTTGTTGTTGTTTTATTCCCTACACATCCCCTGCTCCAGAAATGACCTATAATGATGTAAGGTCATTGAGACAGACACCATCTTTCAATGCATGCTTCAATAGTGTTAACCCATGGCAAAGACAGTCAGTCAGCCTGAGAGAAACCACTGATAAAACATTGTTTCTAAACCCCCCCCCCCACCCACCCAAAGATTCCTAGGTACTTGGCTCACTAATCCAATTCAGTTCACCTCTGTTGCAGTCAGGGCTCCATTGTTCTGCAATACAGAGGTCACTAGGTTCTCATTCATGGTTTGTTTCAAACCATAAGCAAATTCCAATATTGTACTTTTGTCAGCTATGGAACACCCACTAAGATCCAAGAACTCCACACCACTTACCTAAATGAACTGGAGTCACTATCCATTCTAACCAACACCATACTCATGGGTGACTTCAACTACCCTTTTATAAACTGGGAAGCATACATGACCCCAAACATGCAAGCTAAAGATTCCTGGACTTTGTCAATATGAATGCCCTGGACCATATAGTCTGTACTCCCACTAAGTATGCTAACATTTTTGACCTGGTTCTCACAAACATCCAGGAATGTTGCACCTCTTAGAAGTACATTTGTCACTGGTCGGGTTGGAACACAAGGCTGTCACCTTTGAAATGAAAAAAAGCTTTGGACACCACCAAATCCTGAAACTTTTAGGAATTATTCCAAAGCAAACTTCCAGTACCCCCTGGCAAACCTACCCCAAACTCAGGGAACACCACTGCCTACGCAAACTTGTTTTATAAAGTTCCTGTACAACCATGTACACAGCTGCATAGAGCCATTGGTATCTACCCACCCTAGAGGATGACGACATAACTTGGTCCTATCTACCTTTTCTGTCTGGAATTTTATTATTCTCTTTCTTGTCATTTAGCTAAAATACCATATTTCAGGCACAACTAATTTACATTCTGCTGCATTATCTGTTAAAGCAACACATCTTAAGGAATACTGAACAGACTGGACCATGACAAAGTGGTTTTCCCACTATTCAGGGAATAAATTGATAACTATAGGATTAAGGCAAGCTGCTTACTGTGTGTGTGTGTGTGTGTGTGTGTGTGTGTGTGTGTGTGTGTGTGTGTGTGTGTGTGTGTGTGTGTGTGTGTGTGTGTGTGTGTGTGTGTGTGTGTGTGTTGTGGGGTGTATCAGAATCCTATCCATAATCATCACAAACATTGCAGGTACAATATGAAATGCAAACAGCATTACCTTATAATGAAAATGCCATTAACTGTGCAGAATGCTGTTTTTTCCCCTTAGATGCCAGAATTAATGGGATTTACCTAACCTTCATTATGTCCACCCCATTTGGGATGTACAATCCCAAGCACATCACTCAACTGGAAAGGCCCCAAAGATTTTTAACCAAGAAAATTAAAGACTAAATCCTTCAACTATCCAGAATGATTAGC
Source organism: Protopterus annectens (assembly GCF_019279795.1). Taxonomy (NCBI): domain Eukaryota; kingdom Metazoa; phylum Chordata; order Ceratodontiformes; family Protopteridae; genus Protopterus; species Protopterus annectens. The sequence continues at coordinate 102,225,144 of NC_056750.1, read as the reverse complement.
ACATCTCTCTTTAAACTCAGCAGTCCACTAGCTGTTTTGAGGTGACTGGTATCTCACTTTTCAAACCATAAAACTCTCATTCCTGTTTCACCACATATTTCATCAAAAACCCGTAACTCTACAAACATCTACGCTTTCAATCTAATCTATACCACCAGCAAACAGGACTTCCTGGAAGGAACATATTCCTAGCCTATGGAATAAGTTACCACTATAGGTTAAGCAAAGTAAAAGTTAGACTATCTTTAAGGCCAGTCATGCTGGCTGGGTGAGTAGATAGAAATTTATATCAGTGTTATGTGTTGTCCTGCTTGATTTGGAAGGTGGGTACTGTTAAGTGCTTGAAAATATTGTCAACACCATTACATGCGTCTGCTTAAATGGGGATTTGCCTAGGCATCTTATGGTCCCACCTTATCCGTTGCCTAGTATTGCCTGCCACTTAGCAAGAAATCTGTTCTCAACTGTGTGCACTTCCACAAGCATTCTGTTACCTGCCTGAAACTATGTAATACAAATATTTCTATTGCACGCTCTGTGGTGGACTTCATGTGCTCTTGTCAAGTGTTCTCTGTCAAAAGCATTACAATTTTTAACCTATCTTGCAGTTCTGTATAAAGATCTATCACACCATTAAAGGGGATTTCTTCTTTCCATATGTCCTTTGAGTGGTCTAGGAAACCATACAAGAACTCATATAGTTTAATTGCCTGCAAAGACATAGTGCATTTGTTCCTAACCCCTCTAGAAAGGGCAGTCCATGAAAGTAATTGCCTTCTCTTCAGGGTGCGGGCAGGTTTCTGTCTCCTATCTTATTTTTATTTCTACTTATCCTCATAATTGTCTGGTTTACCATTTAAACCTCTGTCAGATAACTTCCCGCTTTGTTTGAAAATCACAGATCTTGCCTTCCTCCTTCAGGGAATTTTTCTTTCTTTCCCATCACATAAGTACAAGACACCTTTCATCACCTTCTCTACAGACTTCTTTTCTGCAACCAGTATCTTCCCTCAAGATCTTGTAATTGTTAGAAGTACAGTGCTGAAGTTAACTTTATTCTCCCATGTAAAATATATCAAAGAACAGAATTATCAAAGTGCAGTTCTTTGAACAAAATAAATGTTTTTAGCGGGGCAAACCCCTTGTGTCCCCGATATCCCTGCTAACTTAAGTATACCAGCTCTGAGATTGCATAATACAAGACAAAATCCATAATCTCCAGTATTCATCAATTGTAGACACGTACCAGACTTCTGTTAACTCTGCTTGAAATGGATTTCATTGAATTGCTTTATTTTGAATGAAATACGTTTAAACAGTATGCACTTTGACCAACCACTGGTGACCTGGTCTCTCATACCCGCTCACTAACTCACTTGTTCATTCATTGATTCACTCCTTTATTTTAAGTCTCTTTCTTCTCTCGTCAGTTCATTGTAATATGTGAAACTGTGCTTACATTTTTAAAAGTATAACCACTGTACCTGCTGAACTTGTAAAAGGTACTCTGAGCTTTTAAGAGAAATACAAAGTTGACAAATATCAAAATATGATATTAAAGCAAACATACTGACAAAAGCTACACACACTATAGATATGAAGCTTAATTGTTTTTTGTATGTTGGTACTAAACACTGAATAAATAAGTATGGTAACATTAATCATACTGTGAGACGAACGTCCACCATCAGAAGAAAAAGCTTGGCTGAAAAATAAGGTGACATTAAAACTGCCTTTTACTGTAGTGTTTCAGATTTAAAGAATATTAACCACATAGATCTATACAAGGAGCATTAGTACAGCACAGAAAATAAATTTGAATAAAAAACCCATGCTTTTTTTTCACATTTCACCATAGTTGTCCTTTAACAGGTGAAGAGGAGCATGTTACTTCCCTTTATATTCTACTACAAAACATTTACAAAAATATTTCCAGATACAGAATTGTAGGGCTCCCAGATGGACAAACATTCTTATCTTTGCTATTGTACCACGTTAATATGGCTGAATATGTAGGAGAAGGTATATATGGTTGTCATATCAGAAATATTCTAAAGACTGCTGGCCAAGTGGAACTGGTTGTTTCAATAAACTCTCCCCAGTACATTGCAATACTTAGGAATTCTGACCTCAAGAGTTAAGGACAGTTTTATGAATTGCATTATATTATAATTAAGGGGAAAACGTCATTTATGGTATCAATTTATACTTCTGACAGATATAGCAACAATTTGCAGAGTATTTTATGTCATAACTCATTGACACGCTGTAGGCTATGAAAGAAAAAAGGCAAATCTTGCTCCATTTTTTGTGGTCAGATTATGATTGACAGTACTAGATGTTATATACAGGCCTATTATGTTCAAGCATCTCAATCAGACCTGCCTTCTACTGTTTTAGCAACATACTGTAAAGAGCAGTCATGGAAAATATATTCTAATAAACTTAGGATTCAAAAAACAGATCAGGGTACTTTTTTCTCTTGATATTTGTTTGCCATTTTTCCAGCCATTTCTCAAAAATAACAGTGAAAAAAAGCTACAGAGTGACAAATCCATACAACAGGATTGTTCATATGATAAAGGTGGTTGACGCCATCATTACCTTTTGACATTAGACCCACCATGAAGTAACTCTTCATGGTGCAACAATTTAAAAGGAGGGCATACTGATCATTGCGTGCGTTACTACTCTCTGTACACCATTTTTACAATTGTTTTAATTAAAATACATCATATATTTCATTGTCCGCCATGTGTTCTTTTCCTATCTTAAAATGTATATTTAAAGGTATCATTTGTTGCTCTGTTTTGCAATGTACCACATAAATATTACTGCAAGTGGAGAGAATTTTTCAACTCACATATTTATGTCACAAATATTGGTAATATTGTGGAAGAAATACATTAGCAGGAAGGGTGCGCTATTCAGGAAGATGTATATCTAAGAGTATTTGTCAACACAAATTACTCCATGAATTGCAGGGACCAGTGGGACATTTGTTGTTATCCCAAGGTGCTAGGAAAGCAAGTCCTGAGGGACTGCCAGTGAAGTCAGCTTTCTCAGCTGAGTAAACTTTTATTACAATGCAGGGTGACAATTTTAAAGAAACACAAACCAAATGCCACAAGAGTGCCACTTCCCCAAATTATCACTACTCAACACTAACACAATCTCTCGATTTTAAGAACTAAACTGCATCTTGAAGATGGTTATCCCTTAATTGCAGTGCATAGAACAATGGAACAGAACTTACCATAGTCCAGTAAATGTAGTCCCACACAAAATGACAGTAACAATGGCTACTCTGCCCATCCCTGCAAAATAAAATACAAACATGTTGCTATTAAGGAGTGATCCTTTAAAAAGGGTATGAATGTGAATATCATTTCATTATTATTTTACAAAAAATGTTAAGGTCAATAGCTACATCTACCTAGTGATAAAACTTGCAGCATACCTAATCTTACAAAATACAAAAAATAAAGAAACAGATGCCCAAGACTATTGTGATATTAATGTTGCAACAACAAGTAACATTTGTCAATTCTGAATGCTGACTTGCATCCGATGTGGACTTCAGTAATAAAGGTTTAATATGGACAAAAAATGAAGCAGGATAGGTGGAAGCGAAGACAACAAAGTTGCACAATATACTTGTAAACAGAAAAGGAAAAATTCAACCCTTTACCCTGATCCTGTGTGACTAACTACCCAAACATAGACTGGAAGAACTACTCATGTCAGAACACAAATGTCCAGAGATTCCTTGACTTTGTCAAAGCAAATGCCTTGGAACAGCTAGTCAATACCACCCTACAAGAGGTGATAATATCTTGGACTTGGTATTAACCAACATGAGTAACCACTGCAGCATCCCTGCAGTATCATCCTTCCTTGCAAGATCAGACCATAAAGCAGTCATGGTCGAAGTCACCATCTCCCGTGACCCCCCTCTAGCTAGGGTCAGACAAAAAACTTCTCCAAAGCTAATTACAGCCTCCTAAGGGTTGGTATAAACAGCTTCGCAGCCCCCTCCCCCTCTTTAGGAACTGGCACCAGTATCCAAAACTATATCAGATTATTATAATGACATTTATACAGATGCATGGAATCAGGAATACCTGACAGGACTAAATAATTCTCTGCAAGGAAGAGTAAACCTGTCTGGTGGACATCTGAAATAATCTCTATAACAAAAGAAAAAAATTGCTGTCCAGGACCAAGAAGGATCAGGTGCCCAATTGGAAGCAACCTTTCCTTAGCCTAAACAAGCAAATAAGAGCACTAGTGAAATCCTCCAAAGCAATCTTTGAGTCCAAATTGGCCACATCTACTAGAGACAATCATAAGGCCTTCTTTACATATGTCCATAATCTCAAAAGTAGCACCCAGATCTGTTCAGAACTGGTTGTCAAGGACACCACATATACAAATGCCATAGATATAGCACATTTGCTGGCTGACAGATTCAGCGAAAAGTTCACCCCTCTGTACCCCCATCAGTAAATCAGGACATTTCCAGTACCTGCCTCCTTTCCTTTATATCTAGGGGTCAGGTCATCACTGCTCTCTCAAGGGCAAAAAATACAGCCTCCATGGGACCCAATAGCATTCAAGGCTGTATCCTACATGAACTCCGGCAGAAAATTGCAGCACCATTAGGCACCCTATTCAACCAAAGCTTGAATACTGGCTTCATCTCAGTTGACTGAAAGACAGCCACTGTTATCCCTTTACACAAAGGTGGAACATCCACTGATCTGGGAAATTATAGACCCATCAGCCTAACTAGCTTGATCTGCAAAGCCATGGAATGGATTATCATGGACCTCATTAACAAGGACATTAGCAACCTCCAAACACTCGATTCTACACAGTTTGGCTTTGTCAGGGGGAGGTCATGTCTGTTAAATTTGGTCAACTTTTTTGAGATAGTCACCAAAGCCATGGAGGAGGGGAAGACCGTGCACACCACCTACCTTCACCTGGCCAAAGCCTTTGACAATATTCTCCACTCGGGCATATTAGATAAACTCTCTCAACTAGGAATCAATCCATGTGTTGTCAGATGGGTAGCTAACTGGCTCACAGTTTGAACCCACCTAGTCAAAATAGGGGAAGCCACCTCAAGCAGTAAACCCGCATCAAGTGGCATACCCCAGGGTTCGGACTTAGGGCCTCTGTTATTTGGGATATACTTTTCTGAGGTGCAGGCCAAAACCAGTGGGCTATGGCTGACCAAGTCTGCAGATGACTGCAAGCTGGGAACTGTCATCAGTTTCCTTAGTGACTTGGACATCCTCCAAGAGGGTTTCACCCAAACAAATGACTGGTGCCAGAAACATGGTCTCAAGCTGATTACAAAAAAATGCATCATCATCCTCTTTGGGGAGAGTGATGTCCCCACAAATTATAACATTAATAACAATGTCCTAAGCATGCAGTCAGTTGTGAGGGATTTGGGTACCCAGTTGGATAGCAACCTGACTTCTGACCACCATGTTGCTTCCATTGTATGGAAAAGCTTTCTACATGGCCCACCTCATAAGTAAGGGTATCTCATCCAGTGACAAGGAGGTCCTAACATCCCTGTATTCTTCCCTTATAAGGCCCATTAATGTGTACAATGCCCATTCGGCATGTACCTCACAAAGCATATGCAGCAGCTGGAGAGACCACAGAGGTTCCTTACCAGGAGAATCCAGGGCATCAAAAATCTACCATACACAGATAGGCTAAAAGCCCTATCCCTCTACTCTATTTCATACAGACTCCTCAGAGGTGACCTTTGTCTGGCATACAGGGCAATCTTGGACACCGCCTTGATGGGACTGTTGCATATGACCAAGTCAAGCTCCACTCCAGTAACCCACAGAAATGGCCTCAACCTGGTCTGTGACATCAATAGGACTTGTTGGTGGGACAGATTTGTGTCCCAGAGACTCCCCATCTGTGGAATAGAGTCTGTTTCCACGTGAGAGTACCTCATTACCCCTTTTTAAGCTCAACTGATGGGAAATTGAAAATACATCCCTGAGATTCCACCCATATCCCTGCTGGACAGGGGCATCAGGTCCTGATTTGTCTGAATATGGGCTCAACTCTTGGCTAGGCTTATAAGGCCCTCAGGGCCAATAGCCTAGCAACTTCCTATGATCCTATGAAAATAATAAAATATGGATTGCAATTCCCTTTCACTTATGAGTAGAAGAGAAAATGTAACTTCACATTCTGCATACTTAAAATACACATAACACCTTTAAAAACATTGTCCATGAAAAAACAAATTCTTAGATAAAACATCCATATTGAAATAAAACATAAAAATAAAATATTATAACTAGTCAATTACCTGCTAAACAAACCTTATTCTAAACTAAAAATAAATTAAAAACAATTAGGGTGTAACACCAACAAATGTTAACGCAATCATTTCACTATTAAAAGACATTAAAAACATTGCTGCTACTAATATTTTGTGATGGTGCTGTGATTAATAACTGGCCCAAATGGCTACTCTTGAAACAAGTTTTCACTTCATGCATCTGTCTATCCAAAACCCCTTTTTCCACATTTTTTTTTGCACATGGACATGGGAGTCACGAACTGTGACAATCATCTAGAGTCAAGTTTTACACTACCAGGTGGCTAACCCCACCACAGTACTTCTTTTTTCACACTACACACTCACACACACTGTCATAGCTATGGCAAATTTAGTGTGTCCAATCCATCTACTGCATGTCTTTGAAATGTGGGAGAAACTGCAGTACCCAGAGTGAACCCATGTGAACACAGGGAGGACATGCAGAATCTCACAGACAGCACCCCAGGTGAGAAATGAACTGGAAAACCTCTTGCTGTGAGGTAACAATGCTATCTGCTGTGTTCCTGTGCCATGCTTAGCTGCATAACAGTTTGTGTTAACCATTCTAGAAATCAACAGGAGAGACTGGTAATATTAGCAAGCACAATTATCACAACAAAAGTAGACAACAAGATGAAAGAAGCATAAGTAATGGGAATAAAATCTGCTGAACTGTTGGCAGTATTACTCACGTGGCAAATGGAAGAAAGGAAGAAAGATGCCACCATAGGTTCATAGGTGTTTACTAGGCTAATGACCACAGGGGTCTTTTTAAGTCTAAGCATGCACCCCAAATCTCTGACAAGTTCTGATACCCTTGATAAATATAAGCAGGGTTTGGGAGATGAAACATTTACAAGCAGGGGCCTGGGAGATGAACCATTTACAGGTTGCCTGTGTCCATTAAAGACACAGGTGCCAAACCAGGGATGAATTTCCTGTTCCCCATCCAGTTGTCTAAGGTGCACTTGAATTGGGTTAGGGAGGAACTCTGCTTCACATTAATGAGAGAAGAGGTGTAATCAAACCCAGAGACACCATGAATGTAATGAGTGAGCAAATCCTGGCTGAAATACAAAATGGTAGTAAGATGAACTGTTCTAAAATACTGAAAATAACACCTGACAATAACAGTGAAGTTGATTGGATAATTCAGATGCTATCTTCACCATACAGCAGGAGAATAAGGCATTGAAAGAGATGTACGTAAATTTGCAGTTAAAGATAAATTAAATGAAGATGGGGTCTGTAAGAAAATAAAAACTGAATGATTACAATGCAACAGAAAAAAAAAAAGAAACAGACTATAAAATGTAATGATGTGCTATATATATGAACGAAACATTGGTATGAAGGACTGTACAGTATAAACATATTAAACCTGAGAGGGGGCACAGAATATTTTTGTCAAGGCTAGTGATGACAGCCAGAAATCATTGTCATATTTTAATGAAATTCAAAACCATTGTGTTTCAGGACCAAATGCTTTCTATACTGTCTATCCTCTGTATATTAATTCTTAACTAACGATGTTCTATTCTGTTCGTATCTACTTATTCATCTCTGAAGACAGTTAAACATTTACCTACATACAAGTGGTATGCTTCTGGAATACAATACTTGTATCTATACATATATCTGTGAAAAAATGTAAAATATGTTCTTGTATAATATTGTATGCATTTAGGAGAAAGTGTTGTAATTCATAAAATTGTTACTTGTTAGATTGTTTTTTAAGTGGAACCTTTCTCCCCGGGCCTCCACTGAAAATGGACCTGTATCCAGTCAGACTTTCCCGGTCAACAAATGTAAAACAAATAAAATACTCCTACAAAATAGGAGAAAAATAATTTTTAATGACTTTTTAGTCCAGATGCACAAAAATTTTAATTTTTTAGCACTGCATGAAAATCTGCAAAGAAAGTTAAAATATAATGTGTGCCCAGCATTTTCAGGTTTTCATCAAATAAAGGGCCAACACTTTTGGCAAAATGCAAACCCACACTTGTCTAAGAATACAAGTGATGATACAACTACACAGAATATGAGTAGTTTCATGGGCACAGAGAGATAAACTGGTCAAGAGGAGCTTTTCATATTGAAATGCAGAATGCAACAGCAGCAGAAAGCAAATTCTATAACAGGAAAGTAAACTCAGAGCAACTGAGATGCACGGATAGCTTATCTATCTATCATGCCTTATGGGACACAAAAACATATATAAAAATGTTTAGTTATTTGACAAGATATAGAAATATCACCTAAGCACTGCACAGGCAACATGTAAGAGCATCTGCTACACTGTTTCACTTCTTTGCTATCTTTTTTATGATGAATGCATTTCTAGAGATGGGTGCAGTATAATATGAATGAGAGATAGTGCAAGCTACACATGGTGAGTAGCCTTAAACTGAAAGGAAAATAGAATGGATAAATGTGTTAGAATGTGAAATTGGCTGAGGTAAGGGTAAGAAAGACTGGAAGCATTAACAACCAAATTGTAAATCTGCTGCTTAATTGTCATCAGTATAAAATAACCAACTAGTTCTTTCATAATTTAAGGAGTCTCCAGGTGACGTCAGCCAAGTAAGCTGCGAGTCCTTCCTTAGATGGAGGTTAATTATTTTGTCATGCATAGTTTCCCAGTTAGAAGTAGCCTGGATGGAATGTGACAGTTAAAAATGGTAACAGTTAAGTTTATGGTAAGTGAGAGCACAAGAGGTAACTGGTGAGCTTGTTTTTCCTCTAAGGCTAAAGTTGTTACCATCTGGTTGCAGTGTTTGTTTATGGTGTACCAATTTTAAAAGTATGCAGTATTGAAACAAAGTAACAATATTAAAACAAGTTACTATTTATTGGCATTTATCTCAACCCTGGTTCAGCTTACAAATTATATGTAGCCAACCCAGACTTAAAGTAATCAATGAATGTGATAGAAGTCTATGTAATAACAATCACAGAGCTTCCTGCGTGGAGAACACTACATAGCCCAGACTTACAAATGAGGTCCGAAACACAGCTAAGACCCACCATCACTGATAATGACATGCCCTAACAAGGCTACACCCTGGTCAAAGAAATTAAGGGGTCAGTGTACACAAAGATAGCATTCAAATATCAGCACCATACTTTGAAATAGCTAAACTACTGATTACTTTATTCAAAATAACCCCTTACAAAAGGCTGTGGCATATTACTTATTACACACACACACATACATATACACACACACATTATCTATCTATCTATATATATATATATATATATATACACACACACACACACACACACACACACACACACACACACACACACACACACACACACACACACACACACACACACACCACTTCATAATAAGAATACAGACATAGTAGAAGTGAGTTTATCCTGGATAACAAACATTAAGCAACAAATACTAATGCTGTTTGACTTTTACAAAGACTGGTCAGACTCCACATCTAAAACTTCCACAACCAACAAGAACCTGTTTGGACTTGCCCAGCAGTTCAAGGTATTCACCAGGTATGGCTAAAGCACATGTAAAGCTAACATGCTATACTGGACTTTTTTTTAACAAATCAAGATATGATAACCCAAACCAGTGTCTTACCAGACACACAAAGCAATCAGCAAAATACATACATCAGGCTTTAGCAAAAGCATCTTAAACAGCCTAATTGAAAATAAGAAATTCAACTAATTTCAGTACTGAAAATTCTTAACATCCATAAGAAGTTATAACTGTAATCAAGTAAACCCAAATATTTCAATGCTACTGTACTTAACATTTTAAATGGCTTAGCTCTTTTACACAGGCAGAGAGTGAAAATAAAGTTGCCATTGTGGCTACCCTGAAAAAAAAAAAAAGCTGAAGAAAAGAAGAGAAAAAAATTGGTGTAAATGTCTTAAAGACAAAACCACCACTAAACAGCAGAACTACAGACAATATAAATCAAAAATCAAAAATAAACAGTTATACCCACTTCACCATAAGCATGTATCATTAAAGCTTAGTGGTGACATCCATCCCTACTCAGAAATATTTACGCTTCCTCCTTCTACCCCACTAACATCACCTCATATCAGAAACCTCCCCGGACAACAACTATTTCACATCATCATCAGAAACATGAGGAACAAACAACCAGAATTCCATGCCTAGATGGCTATACACTCCCATGATGTCTTAATAATTAGACAGACATGGTTAAAAACAATGTAAAACATACACAATTTCCATCCCTGGCTACAATATCCACACACCAGACAGGAAATAACAAAAAAAATCAGGTGCCGTTTCTATAATTTATAAAACTACCCTTGAATTATCACATTTCCCTTACAATATTCCACAATGCCTGTAGAATACATAAACTGTGTTCTGATGTAATAGCCTACCCAGTTTTAATTCTGATAAATAGATCCACTGCAGAAACGTATTTTCCTGAACTACGGAAAAGTGCTTTATCTCATTACTATACAAGGAGGGAACTTCACTGAACTTTCAAATTATAGGTCCATTGCAATCCCCTCTCCACTACCTAAAATTCTTGAGAAATGTATTCACTCTCAACTCACAGCATTCTCATACTCACACACCACATGGCTTCTGTCCTAACCATAGTACAACTATTGCCTGCTACTGCCCTGCTCAGATTTACTAATACAGGCAGTAGTAGAAGGAAATCTCGTAAACTTGCCTACTCACTATTTCTTGACAATAGAATTTGACACTGAAACACCTATTACAACCTTCAAAGCTCACTGCACTAGGTATCTCTTCCTCACTTTCTTTGGTTTTAGAGCTACCTATCAAACAAGGCACAAGCAGTGAAATGGAAAGATAATTGTGCATCCCTTTTAGCTATGTCTTCAGTGGTCCCCAAAGATCAATTCTTGGGCCATTGTTATTCAGTCTTTTCACAAACAATCTTCACTCTGCCATAAAACATGTCGCCATAGTAAAGTATGCAGATGACTCTATAGGGTCATAGGTTAGTACTAGGCTAACTGCTCTTGCGAGCCATTGTAAGCCTAGCCAATTTTCCCTTGTGAGACTCAAACCCTGCACCTTGTATTTGTAAGGCAAACACCTTAACCATTAGGCCACCCTCCCAACATACTCTTATCTGAACAGCTGAAAACCTTACAGAACTACAAAGTGACAAACCAATTTTCATCTGTTGAAACATGGCTAAATAAGGTTTATTATCCCAAGATGACCTAACTAAGCTTAATTTTCCCACACATCTTTTTGTCCAAAAACCCATCTTCACTTTATACTCAGCCAATAAATACTAAAACACAGCAGGTCTCACATACTAAACTTCAATGGGTCATAACTGATGAAATTAAATTTGACCATTGCATAAGCCAAACAAACAAAATCCATCCAAAACTTGGCGTATTATAGACAGCCAAACCCTATCTTACTGACATAGCAAGGAAAATGGATCCCTGTCAGTTGACTGAGTTTTCAGAAACTCAAAATTCATATTGATGGGAGGATATAATCGAAATTCTGAAAAAACAGAAGCTTTTGAATAGAGATCGCGGTAAAATGAGGATCAGGAAATTTGCCATTTTCCTCAATTTAGTTCAATCTTGGAGTTGGTATATATAATTAGCAGAGGTCCACCCACACATGGGAGGTACAGGAGGGCTTGTCCCCTGTAATACTGTAAAAAGATAGATTTTTGTGGGTTTTTGGTTTCTTTTTAATGTTCGAGTTGTCAGAAATTCAATCCTATCATCTCGCCAATATGAATTTTAAGTTTCTGAAAAATCGATCAACTGACATAGAACCAAGAAAGCACATAGCCACAACCTTCCTATATGCCTGTCCAACACTCATCAATCTTTAAATTATATTACTACGCAAAATGGAGCAATGCTGTAACAAAAGCTCTAAATTTGCAAGCTAACCATCACTCAAAAACCAACCACTGTATCACTAAAACATCTTACCTCTCACATCATCTAACCTTGACACAACTGCTACTAACTCGCAAATGTATTCATTAACCAGATAAATGTCTTGCTCTACAATCTGTTATCCAACCCTACTACTCAAATAATCAGTTCACATCTTGCGACAAGTCTCTGCTTAATATTTCAAAATCTTATAACTTAGTAGGTAGCTCACTTTTCTCAAATTGTGTTTCAGAATTATGAAACTCCATTTGTCCCTCTCTGAAATAAATCAGCAACCTAAACTCATTTAAAATTCATGTAAAACAGCATCTTTTGAGTACGTGGTCATGTTCCCACTTATCTCCTGGTTAAATAACTTAGCTTAACCCATCCTAAGGGTTAGAACTCACAAACTACTACTTCCAATTAAATCAAAGGGGGTTTATATTAGAACACTGAAGTTTTAAAACATTGAATATTCTAATATCAAGCCCAAAACAGCGAACGCTGAAAATAGCAAAGCTGCAGAACACCAATTTTTTTCCTAGGGAAAGAATTTGGTTGGCCATTTCTGTGGCTTCGCTATTTTCAGCACTGTGGTGGAAAGTTACGGGTCAGATTCAGGTAAGTGCACGATTGTGCGGACATTAGGGTTAGGGCACGGGTGAGTGTGCGATAGTGACAGACTTTGGGGTTAGGGTGGGGTAGGTGAGTTAGGGTGCGGATCAGGTGAGTGTGCAATAGTGATGGACCTTAGGGTTAGGGTTAAGGTACTGACAATAATTCTAGAGAGACTACTGCCATAAACAACACCAATGCTCATTCAACTACTGACTCGGTTATAGAGGACAGTCTTAGTCCTGATCAAAATTATGTCAGACGGAGTGAGCGGCTCCATTCTGACAATAAAGAAAGGAACCACAACAACCCAAGGAAAAGTTTGGTCAACAACACTAATGCGAATAATGTAAATTTTCGCAAAGACAACCATTCTGGTACTATTCCAAAAAAATCAAACAATGCTTACCAAAAAAACAAACAGCGGGGAACAACAAGCACAGGAGATAGCACATACTGTGCAACATGAAGTAACTGTCATTAAAAATAAAACTGGGGATTTTCATATTTTTAACTATTCATCAGTTGACATTGATCCAGTTTTAGTTGAACTACTAGCGAAAGGTAATACATTTGTACCTAGTCGACAATTTGACATGGTCCAAACAATAAAGGACCTGAAACTGTTTGTAAGGAAATTAAATTTAAAAGTACTTTTAGGTAACCTGGAGATTTCTGATGTGCCCTTTCGGGTAACCAGTGTGTATAATCCCCCGCTTCATCCTGCTTTAAACATGTTTGAAATTATGACTGAACTGGACTTTAGGTACTTTTCTAAAAAATACAATAGTTTACATTTGGATAAACAGTATGTCAAAAATGTTACATATGATGAAAAACTTGCATTAGATTTGTTTAAATCACTACAATTGAGGGTAGTCAAACCTGACAAAGGTGGTGGTCTAGCTTTATTTGATTTAGTAGATTATGTAAACAGAGTACAGGTACTGTTGGACAATGAGGCTTATGATAAAGCATCAATTAATGAAGTAAATGTCGCCTACAAGCGAATAAGTAGCTATATAAATGATTTATTTATCGAAGCCAAAATTGATATTAATTTATACAACTATATGACTACGTCATGGCCAAAAATTCCTGTTCTATTTGCTTTACCTAAAACACATAAGAATTTGTTTAATCCACCACTTAGACCTCTAATTGATAGCCGTGGTTCTATTACATATCCTTGTGCCAAAGTGGTAGACAGTATCCTGAAAAAATACCTAACTTACGAGACTCAAGTTTGTAAGGATTCTTGGGCTTTTTTACACATCATCAACGATTTGAAGTTTGACAAACATAATAATTTTATAACTATTGATGTGAAAGAACTTTATACATCAATTCCTCATTCAGAGGGGATGGAATGGACTAGTTTATTTCTTCACAGTAAAAAAGCCTCTAGTCAAGAAATTTATTTAGTTGATGTCTTATTGGACATCATTTTGACTAATAATTATTTTTGTTTCCAAAATGACCTTTACTTACAGAAACAAGGAGTTGCTATGGGCTCCCCTTGTGGTGGCAGTTTAGCCAACATCGTGATGGCATATTGGGAGAAAAACTATGTGTTCAATAACACTACCTTTATGCCTCTCATTAAATTCTATACGCGTTTCCTTGATGATATATTTATTTTATTCAGAGGCAATGCTGATACAGCAAATGAACTGGTGGAATATTTGAATAACTCTACTACCTTTCTTAAGTTTACTTTTAACTTTCAGATTAGTAGCATTGACTACCTTGATGTGAAATTAATCAAGGATTTGGATCCTAACAGGTATATATCAAGAATTCATAGGAAAGATACATACTGTAATGCATTTTTACATTTTTCCAGCTCACATCCTCTCCAACAAAAGCGCTCTATAGTCAAAGGTCAAATAATAAGGGCGGCTAGGATGGTGTCTCGTGACAACGACTTTGAGGATGAATGTAATTTCCTTGGGGGCATGTTTCAACAAAGAGGATATCCACCATCCTTAGTTGAAGCAATTATTAGGTTCATATTATTATATTTTTTATATTTTTTTATTAGGTTCATATTTTTTAGTACTAAGCTAACTGCCCTTGCGAGCCATTTTAAGCCTAATCAATTATCCCTTGTGAGACTCAAACCCTGCACCTTGTGTTTGTAAGGCAAACACCTTAACCATTAGGCCACCCTCCCAACCTGCCTGAAAAGGGCTAACAAGTTCATTATGCCCATATTAAACCAGTGTGTAAAGCCAGTCACCCATGACATAGAGTTGAATGACATCACTGTAATCGACGAGGATTGTGAGATTGGTGTAATAAAGCGTAGTAAATCTACTAATGCTTTTGAACATAGTTTCATTACTCGATTCAGTGCTGATAGTGCACTTATCAGAATCATAATATATAAAAACTGGGAAATATTAAGGCTTGATAAAATGATAGCAGATAAATTTGATGAAACTCCTAAGATCATATTTAAGAGAGGTACCAATTTGAAATCAATTTTAGAGTCCAATACGAGTAGGAGTCTCAACAGACGGCCAGGTATGTCTATTTGCGGATGTTGCAGTATGTGTAAATTTGTGACCACTGGCAACTCATTTATTATCAATGGCATAAAGTACAATATTAAATATAACTTAAATTGTAATTCTAAAATGGTAGTATATGTTGCACTCTGTTCCTCATGTAAAGCATTTTACATTGGGAAAACAGAGCGTAGACTAAGAGATAGAGTCTACGAACATAATTATGCAATAAACACAAATAAAAATACAAATGCTTTGGCTAGGCATTGCATGGAAAATGGGGGGCATACATTTAGCTTTATGGCAATAGATCAAATCCAGTCTAACATCCGAGGTGGCTCTTATAATTTAATTTTGGAAGAATGTGAACTAACATGGCAAATTAGACTAAATGCTTTTGCTGAACCAGGTCTTAATGACCATTGTAATATACAATGTATTCTAAGATTAAAAAGCTTAGACGGGAAGTAAACATTTTTACATATATATTTCTTCGAATCAAGGTCAGAGGTAACTATATGTTATTATTCTAATGCCATGGTTTATACACTTTCATGTTTGGATTCATACAAGCTCAAATTTCTTCATTATTGTTTACAGGTGGGAAAGATGTTTCATATGTTTTTATATATATATTTTATATATTTGTATATATTTCTCATATGTCTCCATAAGTTGTTCTTACATGTTGGATTAGTTGGCAGTACAACAAATGTAATATTACAACTTTTGTTTATTTAAAACTTTTACAAGATATTTTAAAGTTTTTATAAGGTACTATTTTTTGTTGAATCATTGCACCACTTAAGTGGAATCATGTGATTGTTTTTTACTATTTAAAGGTTATGTGTTGCTTATTTAATGTAATCTGAACCTTAATAAGGTGACGAAAAGCGCTTCATTAAATTGTTTTTGTAAAGTGGTTTGTGGAATACTGCATTGGACTTGGTATCGTTGGTTTCCTTGGAGCCTGTGTGTTATTTTTCTGCAGTTTAAACAGTATTTGAGTTTTGTTGGTTAAGGTAAGTGGATAGATACTAGTGTATGTACCGTTTAGTGTAGGGTTAGATATAGGATTTTAAGTGTGTGTGTGTGTGTGTGTGTGTGTGTGTGTGTGTGTGTGTGTGTGTGTGTGTGTGTATGTGTGTGTGGATTGCTGTTTTTTGGTGTAATTGTGTTGTGTGTGTGTTTCTCGGAACAGCAAATTTTTTCCCAGGGAAAAAATTTGCTGTTCTGAGCTTTCGATGATATCATATTTCGAGATTCCAAGTTTGATCTTAAGGTGTTGGATGTTTTGGAATTTTGATAATATGATATAGACCCAAATCAAAGGTACATCAAGTGAATTCAACTTTCTATTTCTTTATTTCAGTCTGGTCTTTTCATTATAGTACTTTTTTTCACAAGACATCCTTACTAGTTACCATCCTTCTTTCATGTTGTCTTCTCACCTACTTTTTTTTTTTTGCCTTCCCTCACAGAACTTTTTTTCACTTGTATTTCATGCTCTTTCTTCTTTTCATATCTTTCTCACCTCGCCCCCTATTCTCCTACTGGAAGCCTACCAATCTGCATCTCAGCTATTTTTCAATAGTTTATATACTGTTATGAATATTCCTTTTATTTTTTTTAACCTTATATTTTATACAACTCCTTATTTTCCTTGTAACTTAGTATAGTTATAAGTCCATCATTTCAGTGTTAGAAGTTACGATCACAAAATGACTACCATTTCAAAACTGGTACAATACGAAAGAAACTAAACTAATATACTTACTAAATGGTAAGTGGACCAAGACAGATACACCATCCACACTTTAAAATCACCAATAACAAAAACAGCAAATCTGCACTACTGACAAATAGGAAACAACAAATATAAAACAATATAAAATGAACCAACTGATGAGCGCTTTTCTACTAGGATATTCAGACTTCTTCAGATAATGGTTCCATTCCACTGAAATGCTTTTATAACTCATGATTTTCTTAAACTCTTAAAGATACATTGTATCAAAGACACAAGCAAAAGAAACAAAGTGACGGAACACATCCAAATAACTGTACACGCAGCTGCCCACTAAACATTAACTTATTCCATTACTTAAACCATTACAATACTTTTAAAATTACCTTAACATTATATTATGAAAATATTTATAATTAAATATGAATAATTATGTGTTACAATAATATAATACCAGAGACTTAATGTAACTATATATACGGTGGTGTATCCTTCCTGGTCTGCTTACCATTCAGTGAGTTTACTGCTTTAAAATTGTATTGTGCATCATTATATTATAAACCTTTCTTTTGAATTTTGAATCATCTTCATACCTCTATATTATTTTATAACTATCAACAAGTGAAATCATTAACTTCAATTGTACTTTTGTACTGGAGCTTTTCTTTCTGTGCCTCAGCTTAAAAAAAAAAAAAAAAAAAAGTCTTTTTAGGCCCAGGTGGACTAACCCTGTAAAAATGTCAATAGATAAAATAATAAACAAATTCAGAGGATCACTTGGCTGCATAAAACTTCAGCATTAGAGAAAAACACTAAGCACCTTAAAAATGGCAGTCACGTATTCACTCCTATGGAAGCACTTGCAGTGCAGATGAGCTTAACGAAGATGCGATGATGGCAGGTGTGTTAGCATGGATATGTGTGCATCTCTGTAGCCACATGGATGAAGCTGCACTTGTGTGCATGTGTTTGTGTTTTACACCTATCTATCTATCTATATATATATATATATATATATGTATATATATATATATATATATACACACACACACAATTTGCTGGTAAATATTCATCATCATTCTATCTTACAAGCGACTAAAGTGACTAATTCCAGCAGACATGTGATGGACAAAACGTCATTCAACCCTGCCCAACCAGCAGCATTCAAGTGCAATTGCCAGGTTAGTTCCTTCTTTTCCAAAAGTAAGGACCATGCCTCTCCCCTTGGATTTGGGACCAATCTTTCAAATACTGCAAATTTAAACTCATGTTCTGGATGTTCATTAATGTGTTTAAACAGTGCACTTGTAGCTTTCTTTTTTCTGAACTTGCAGTAGTGCTCCTATATTCTATCTTTTAATTTATGTTCAGTCTTACCGGTGTAGAAACCAAAACATATTTGATATAATGCTACGTACAGAACCCCCTGCCATGTTACAATTATATCTACCATTTACCTTAAAATTTTGATCCTTAATACAACAAATTTCACCTGCATGTTTGAATTTACAACAATGACATGAGCTACATGCACTCATCTGAGCAGCTCTGACAAAAATAGTTTCAGCAGGGATCTCCAAAAAAATTCTTTAAGTTAAAATCTTCTATAGACTACCATAGGTTGCTTTGCCACTTTTTTCTTCACTTTATCATCCTCCATTATAGCCCAGTTTTTACAAATAATCCATTTGATGGTATTGCTTTCCATAGTATATGTGGTTATAAATGAATTCCTAAATTCTTCGTTCTTATTACTATGAGTTAGTTCTTCTCTTGAAATTAATTCCTGATTAGTGTCTCTTATGCTGGCCAAAATGAGATTAAAAAAACATACATTTCTTTTAATAGTAACCTCATTCATCAAATTATCTATAAAAGGTAATGGATAGCCTCTTTTAAGAAACATATTTCTCAACAGCGAACATTCATCTAAAAAATGTTTGCCCAATGATACCATCCATGATGCACACACTGGCCCTTAACCACAGCTGTTATGACCAATATCCTCAGAGTTAGCCTTAGGATATCTTTTACCCAATTCTTGTGATGCTGGTGGACTAGGGTATGCTTTAGAATTATCAAAAATTAACCTCGTCATACTCCAGCTTTTTAGATTTTCTATTTATCACTTGATTGATTTTAATATCAGTATAAAAAAAATCTTCTTATTGTATGAACAATACAATCTTTAACATAAATCTTTAATAATGACATTATCCAAAATGTTAACATCTGTCAACAGGGCATCAGTAAGTTAGGTGTTGTACTTTACCAATACATCCATGTATTCAACACCCATGCCTATCGAATAGTGTCTTTAATTCTTTAACCAAGGGTAAATTTTTAACTAGACCTGTAGGATAAGGCCTTTCAGCACATGTAAACTGTAAGTGAGATATTTGGATGACATTTTATTGTTTGGAAGGCTGGAAAAGAGATTTTAACCTTCCTAGATTAGATTAACGGGACTACCGAATTTTTACAATTTAGTTATGATATTGGGGAAAAGAGCGTACCTTACTTGGATGTGTTGTGAACAAGAGAGGAGACTAAATGGATATATAAGTCACAAATTTAAAGGAAACCTACATACTCAAACACTTTCCTGCATTTCACCAGTGCTCACCCCATGAATCAGAGGAGGCCGTGGTTAAGGGCCAGTTCATGCATGCGGTCTGGAGTAGCCTAGAAGTCTAGAGTAGGAGGATAAAGCTGGCACTTTGTTTACAATCATAAGAGAAAAAGAGCAGCAGTTCTGGTTATAAACCCATCGACGTTAAAAATTAAATGGAAAGGGTACATTTTCTCAGTCGGCTCTGTTGAAGAGGTTATACTTAGTTTTCACGACATTGGAAGATGCATAGTTATTTCAGGGAGTGAGGAGAAAAAGAATACATTGGTCAAGATAACGGAAACTGTTATTATTTGACTTTGTTTACTGGGAAAGCCTGACTGGGCAAAGTCCTTTTTCAGTAGGGGCCCAGGGAGAAAAAGGTCCAATTGCATACAAATGAATAAGCAATCAGTAAAATATACAAGTAGCACTCAGGATTATGTAACTGAACAAGTGATAGAGTGTTGCAAACACTATGCTGTATTAACAGCATATTAACCTCACACACATCTCTAGAACATAATATGTATAACATATAAACTCACATCAATAGAACATTCTGCATTATTTTACAGTGTTCATAGGTGTTTACTAGGCTAACGACTACAAGGGCCTTTTTAAGCCTAGCCATGCATCCCAAATCTCTGACAAGTTCTGATATGCATGATAAGTGTAAGCAGGGGCCTGGGAGCTGAAGCATTTATAGGTTACCTGTGTCCATTATACACATAGGTACCAAACCAGGGATGGATTTCTGGCTTCCCATCCAATTGTCCAAGTTGCACTTGAATTGGATTAGGGAAGAACTCTGCTTCACATGGATGGGAAGCCTGTTGCATAGACAGGGTAGTCTATGGGATACATACCTCTCTCTCCAGCAGTTCCTATTTATATCACAGGCAAGATTTAAGTCTTTAGAATGGGTAACTCTGGTGCGTTTGTTTAGTGGATATGCAGGAGATCCATCAGAGTGAAGTCTGAATGGCTTGTATGCCAGACATAGATCTCCCCTCAAAAGCCTATAGAAGACAGGGATAGGGGCTTGAAACGATCTGCACAGGACATTTTACTTGCGCCCTGTATTATTTTAGCGAGGAACCTCTGTGGACGTTGCAGTTGGTGAATATGTCTGATTTGGTACATACCAAAAGGGGCACTGTACTCAATGATAGATCTGATGAATGCCAAATACAGTGGAATAATGACTTCCTTGGAATTAGATGCCACATCTTTGTTTATAAGTTGTTCAACATAGAATGATTTCCTCACCACTGTAGACAAGTGGTGGTCAAAGGCTAGATTACTATCTGTGTGTGTCCCCCCAAGTCCCTAACTACTGGGTCAGCTCTAAGGGGCGTGTTTTCAATATGATAGTAACCAGGGGTGGAGACTTCCTAAAGGATACTATTATGCATTTCTTGGCATTTAGTTTTAGTCCATGGATGCATAGTCCTGCTGTAATTTTAACACACAGTTAGCAGATGAGGCAGCGCCATATTTTTATCTAATCAGTTAGACTCACGAGAAACTTTCAACCAGGAGATTACTATCATAAAAGTTTGAGAATTTAGAGATTAAACTGGGGTTGTACAGGATAACATCTATCAGGTCCTGCTGGAAATGCTGTAGTGTGAGAAAGCGAGCACTTGGCTAGTATGGAAACCTATCTATGCAAATCAAACATGGAAGATTTTAGCAGAGATGAGAGAGGAAACTCCATCCACTTTGGAAATAAGGAAGGGAGAAGCAGCCACAGCACAGAATAAAGCTGGGGATGGGGTATCAGAATCACAAACGAATGATGGGTCACCTATTAAGGACCAGGACCAACAAAGGAGAGTGGGGTGTCCGGACAAATATGAAATATTTGCCGACGATGAATAAAGTAGATGGAGTCTAGCTGACTGTCAATGAGCGACCAATATCAGAATCAATGGAAGCTACAGAGAATACAGGACATAGGGCTGACAACATTCACTGCAGGAAGAGAAGATTTAGTGGCTAGAAGCCTGAAGATTTCTGTTGACAGATATGACCATAGATGGCTACAGGATGCAAGCCAAATTTTGGTGTTCCTGGCCTGCTGTTTTATGTCGTGGCTTTCTTCTTTTTTCTTGGATGATGGGTCCATCATCTTCCCACAATAACATTTTTACGACCTTTTCTTATTTTATTATATCTACTAGCACTGAGCTATTTACCTGTGTGATACTGTTCCTCCTGAACAAACACACACTGTAATAGTGCATGCATACTCCTCCCCTAAATTACTCTGCGAATAGTAATGATGCAAGTACGCTTTTATTATTTTATTGTACTCGTCGCCCTGCTCAGCACCAAAGTTGTAGATTAAAAAGTCTCCTAAGGCAAACTCAGCTGGTCAACAAAGACAGCACCACAGACTAATTAATTAAAATGGTTTCAGGATGACTGAGAGATCAAGTCTACTGGATGTGTGAGAAAACAAGAGGGAAGGGAAGGGGAGGGGGATATGGAAAGATAAGAGCAGAGGACGGAGGAACTCACCAGAAGATATTTGGGGTATAAATTGTTGTTATTGAATGGTAGGAGGACATTAGCTGACAAATGCTCACTGACTTGACAGCACGAGCCATTTTATGATTTAATGCTGCTGTTGCATATTTGTTGTATCCTATGCCAGAAGCGGGGGGGGGGTATTATTTGAAGATTCAGTGGACATTTGTCACACTGACAATGGACATTCAATGTAAAAAATGCTTCTGTGGATGGCATGTCACCAATGTTATTAACCTGTGGCGTTCAACATGGGGTAGGTACTATATATATATATATATATATATATATATATATATATATATATATATATATATATATATATATACACACACACACACACACACACACACACACACACACACACAACAGGGGATATATTACCATTTAGAAATTTAAAAAACTTCTTCTGCTATAGTTAATGTTTAAAACAGGTTTTCTTTGAGGAAAATATGCATTTGTGCAGAATACAGCAAATTGCTTAAGTGCAAAGAAATGGGGAAAGGGGGACGTGCGAGAGAAGTAGGATGGTGATGATTCAGATGGTCATTCAAATCTTTTGTGATGCAATCCATTAATAAGCAAGATAGTATGTATTAACATATGATGAGTACCATGAGAGGGGGAGAAAATAAGATGCAATTGGGTTACTTTATCACTGTGCCTGGGGGTATGGGACATTTATGTAGGCATATGTAAAGGTAGCCACTACACCGATGTAAACTATGTAAGGATAAATACATGACATTGGTGCAGAGGGTTAGCACTGTAAGCTGTACTTCCTGTGGTACACGTTTCAACTCCATCAACCCTCATTTACCTACTGTGTATCCTTGAACAAGTCATTAACTAGACATTACTGCTCATCTCTGAAAACAGATGGTCTGTCCAGTGGGCCTGCCTGGTTAACAAATGGGCATTATTAAATGTATACTTAGTTACTGTATATTATTAATGCATAGTAAGAAGCTACATTTGTGGGGGGGGTGCGTTAATATAGCAGATCAAGTACTCTGTAGGTGTTTTATTGTGGTGACAAGAACTATAATACATTAGGAAGAGGATTTGGCATGGGAGGTGGATAGTGGTGAACAATTGTATTTCCAGGGGAAAAGGAAGGAAGGAGACACCTGAATCCTGAATAGGATGTGAAGTACTGGTAACTGTCAGGACTGAGTGATGTGGACATTGGGTGGATATGAATAATGGGGAGGAAGCAGAGGTCAGGCAAAGGTAATAGGAATGTTATGTAGAATGAGGAGAGAAGGTTGGTAGTGAAGGACAGGGAGGGGGCTGGAGAATATGAACTTAGGAATCTCCATTGCAGAAAACAAGGACAAAGCTGATCATTACCATACTCTGTCAAGGAAGACTACAGGTTGGTCTCTGAGTCCACTGTGCTGAGGTGCAGAGAAATTGCAGGGAATTTGCAAAGTGTAGCAGGGTGATTGTAGATAGGGACTAGGAATGTATAGCATATAACTAATCTTACAAAAAATGAGAGGGTGGTGTTAAATCATTTAGAGAAGGATTACATGTATCGTTATTTACAGGAGATGATGCTCCAAATGATGGTGGTATGAAGATGAAGAGCTTTTGGTGGCTGTTGTTGTCGCTCTAAGGAATAGATAAGGGGAACAGGGTGTAACAGAAGGGAAATACTGCCAGCCCAGCTAGCTGGAATTTCATAAATAATTCTGTCTCATTTGTGAATATTATTATTTTTATAGAAAAATAACAGAAGGCTATACTGCCAGCCCAGCTACCTGGAATTTTGTAAATAATTCTATGTCATTTGTGAATACTGATACGATTTATACAGAAGTGTGTGTAAAGTACAGTGAGCTAAAATGTAACCACAGCATGCCCGGCTTGTTTATAATAGAAATGTAAACACTATTCTAATTGTGTAAACGTATATGTTTTAACAGTAGAAACTAGAACATAGAGGGTTAACTTGCAAAATTTCAAGAAAACAAGTTGAAATTAAATTGTTTTAAGATTGTGCTATAAAAATTATCTCTCAGTTTCAGTTAAGTAGCAGACACAATGTCTAGAGCTAAAAGTTTTTGTATGCTCTTGGAAGAGAAATAATTACTAGGTTTGAGATGCAGAAGTGTTTTATTGTTTTATGACTCCCAGGATCTGCAAACATCTGAGAGATATGTATCTTTCACAAGGAGATGTCAAATGCTATACTGGGGGTTTAGCTTGGGAACTAAAGTCAGGAGACAAAAAGTGATGTCATCCCAGCTAACACAGCAGTAGCATTTGATATTAATTTAAGAACTCTCTCAGAGAAAGACTATTTTGGATCTTGTCTTGGACCTAGAAACATCCACTCATCACCACATTCTCCACTTGCCTTGTTGTTAGTAAGTTTTTAGGGCATAGTAACTCTCTTATATTCAGACGGAAGATAGTAAAGTATAGCTTACATGTTTTGTTTATTTATTCAGGACTGTCTTGCAATGTTGTTTTAAATATTTCCTATGATTTTGAACTCTGAAGTAACTATTTGTGTACAGAATATTTTCTTGTTTTTTTATTATTTATTATTAAATATATTAAAACCTATATTTGTGACTGATATCTGTGAAACATAATTAAGCTCTTAGAGTACTTCATCTATTTCGTGACACTGTACAGGCCACTTCTAAATACCCTTGCTTTTGGTCAGTCTACCATTTGGATTATTAGTAACAGTACACAGCAGGATTGGACACCCTTTGTTAAGGGCCTTAGAGAATAGCTGATAAAAAATTGGCTGGTGGCAGCTGGAGCTACTTTATAGTCTGGGCAGAAGGGGGCATAGCTAGTAAACCTGTGCCAACCTTTCCCAGGTGTGTGTGCGTGTGTTTGTATATAAATCAAATCTCAAAGTGTGTGTGTGTCAGCTACTTGGGTAGGACACAAAACACTGCTTGGACAGAGAGGGTGCTGGAGGTTTTGGCTTGGCCATTCAGCTGAGATCTCAACCCTGTAGCTGTGCCAGTGAGGAGTCTTATTGGGGGATATGCAGAGAGAGAGAGAGAGAGAAACCAGCCCAAGGCTGACTGTGATCTATGTGTGCTCTTAAAGGAAATTGCACTTTACTGTGTGTGTACTTATCCTCTGAGTGTGTACATTCCCTACTGTTGCCAGTGGAGAGGATTGAGGCTCCTTGAGTACTGGGCCAGTGCAGGGGTGTCACACAGGGGATTAAGAGTGGAAGGAAAATTGCAGCCAAATGGATGAATGCTGGTGATTGTGTGGCAACGAGATAGACTTGAAAAGGTAAATGGCCTGTATTGTAGAGTTTTCAATGGTCCAAATGAGAACATGCAGGTGATACGTATAAGTAGGGGGTAATTTTAATAAAGCATTAGATCCAAAGTGGGTGTTGAAATCTACGGTTCTATTGGTCCTTTTTATGGAAACAGGATAAATTGTTTTCCATGATGGAAGAATAGATTTTCTAATGCAAAATGAAGGAATGGAAGTATTATAAGGGGCATTCAACTGCAGACAATAAAAGAGTTTATGCTACATTCAAAATATCTGTTTCTATACTTTACTTATACCTCAAGATCTTCATGTGAAACAAAATTAACTACTGATTTAAAAGTCAACAACAAGAGCTAGTTTAATTATTTGTGGAATTATGATTTGGATGAATAAATCAGGTATAATATTCACAACTGGTTCAAATTATATTGCGGAACCTGAAGAGTTGGTATATGTGTTTGTTGATTTCTTCTTTAATAGCTCATTTACTTGTCCTCATGGTTTTGAGATCTCTCTGCTTCTGTAACATCATATAAAGCAAGCTCTGACAAGTATCAAGTTGACTACATCTACAGATCCAGATGGTTTCTTTTCAAGAGGTAGTACTGAGACCTTGCATCTCAGTTTAAAATATGTATTTCAAAGATCTCTGAAAAAGGTTAGCTGGCAGATCAAATCTGATATTGTCATTCCAATAAGAAAACAGTAATACAAGTCATATTTTATTTTGACATTTGTTGACTAGGTTCATCTGACTGGGCAGTCAGCAGATCAATATTAGTTAGATAGTAACAACGATTATATGAATTCACATAAGCAGAACTGAAACAGTTAATCAGTTTTGAAGAGGTGAAGAAAAAGAGAATATAAAATACATTAGACAGGAACAAGTGCGACATGAACATGAGGCAAAAACTTATTGTTGGTGCACAGTTAATATTTATCAGCGAGTTTTGATGCCCCAGTACATATTTTGCAGTGAGTTATAATATCCAATACAGAGCAGCAGATAAGGACAAAAGGAGAATATGAAAAAATAGCAGTAGATTAATAGTTACAGAGTTTTATGGGCAACTTATTTTGACATGGTGGAGAAGATAGGTAGTTAGCAGTTGTGAGAGGTAAGGAAGGATGGATGTTTTATGTTGGGTTATAGGACGTGCAAGTCCTAGTGTTTAGCAGGTTGAGTTTTAAGGATTTTTTGAAAAAATATTATTGGGTACAGTTCTTAGGGATAGAGGTAGTTTGTTCCATGGATTAGCTATAAAGTTATTTGCCTATGTTTTTTGGGTTTGTGAATTTCTAAGAGAAGTTGATCTGAGCTTCGAAGACTGCAGTTAGGAGTGTAGGGAGTAATAAGAGAAGAGAGCTGAGCAGGAAGTATGTTTGTAGAGGCTGGTGTGGGTGAGGTGCAATTGGGAGAGGGGAAGTTGATGGAATTCTAGCCAATGAAGGTTTTTTAAATCTAGGCAATGGAGTAATAGGGTATGTTTGCTGCAAACCTTGCACTTTTATTCTAAGTGGGTTCAAGTTTGGACAGAAGATTGGCTTGTAGGTTTGTAAAGATTGAGGCAGCATAAAGTAGGCTAGGTAGAGGGCAGGCTTGTGCTAAAGAGAGTTTAGATTTGTTAGAGAAATTTTTTGTTACTGCAAAGTAACCCTAATTTTTTGAGAGATTTTTCTTATGGCTTTTTGTATATGCACATTGGATTTTAGTTGGGTATCAATAATACCTACAGGCAGTTTTGTGTGAGGTTCTACTTTGATGGTAGTATTATTGAGAGAAGTAATAAAGGTATTCCTAGCACGAGAAGGATTTAGGCAGGAATAAGAGGAGCTTGGCTTTATTTGGATTCAGCAGAAGCTGGCTGCTAGTTAGTCATCTTTCAACAGAGTGGAAAGATTCCTGGGTGATGGAGAGAAGTTGAGAGAGGTTATCAGAGGAGGAGATGATAGTTGAATGCTCTGCATGTTGTGTTACTGTGGAGTGGGAAATAGATGTGTAGAGGTTATTAGAGAAACTGTTAAATAGTAAAGACCCAAGGATGGAACCTTGTGGGACTCCAATGAGGATTGGGAGGAAAGGGTAGAGAGCGGTATGCCACCTGACTGATTGAACCCTGTTAGAGATAGCTGGAGAAGCAGGAAATAGTTGAGTTGAAGAGGTTGAGGTTAGAAAGTTTAACTAGAGGTTTCTTGAGAGACAGTGTCATAAGACTTGGGGAGGTCAAGAAATAAGCAAGATGCTAGTCTGTTGCTGTCTTGGATTCTGACAGTGGTCTGAGTGAAAGACATTAGAGCAGTCAGTAGCTGTGCTGTGGTTGTGGTGAAAGCTATGTTGTGTGGGTGTTAGTAGATTTTGTTGTAGGAGACATTCTAGTAATTTGTGTATATTCAAGTATTTTTGATAAGGGAGACAGAATAGCTATAGGTCTGAAGTTGGAGGGATCAGTGGAGGTTCCTCCTTTGTGTATAGATATGGTGTAAAACTTCTTCCATATGTCAGGGACTGGGATTCTTGTATAGACCTGTTGATTAGTGTGGATATAAGGGTAAGCAATAGAGTTTGCAGCTTATTTTAAGAAGATGGGGTAGATTGTTAGCAGAAGGGGAGAAAGTTTTGAGTTTGCTGAGGAGTGCTTTTATATATGCAGTGGGGACAGATTTAAATGCGGAGGAGGTTGGGAGAGTAGATGGAGAGAGAAGGGTTCTGTTAGAGGTAGAGTTGTCATTTACAGAAAGTTTTTTGATGGTGTTGATGAAGAAGGCATTGATGAACATGGCTGTATCAATGTCAGATCTATTAGTGCAAGAGTTAGGGTGAAGAGGGTTTACATGAGTGAAGTAATTGTTGGAGTTTCCAGAATTTTGGAGGGTTACAGTGTGAATTGGTTAGTAGCTTTTGGTAGAACTTTTTCTTGTCATAGTAACTTGTTTTTTATTTAGGTTTCTTATATCTTTCAAGGTGGGTGGTGGACTTTGTTTTTAGTCAGTTTTTTTCATGCGCTGTCTCTCTTGTACATAACAGAGCAAGTCAATTGTGTGAGTCATGGAGTGAAGGTAGATTTTATTCTCATTTTCCTGATGTGAGCTGGGAAGTTTAGGGTGTCACAAAAGATGCCATTAAATTGCAAAGTAGCTTCTTCCAGGGGGAGGTGGTGGAGGAAAGACCAGTTGAGTGATGAGAGAGGTTTGTTAAAGTAGGCAGGGTTGAAGATGGAGTGTTTACAGCATTCTATGAAGTGGTGTGCTTTAAATGATTGGAGAGTGTGTCGTCAGATAAAGGTGGGAAGATGATTACTTAAGGTATCAGGCAGAGTACTTGGGTTGTGAAATAAATAGGGATTGGATGCAAGTATCCAGTCTAGAGTGGAAATGGTAGTGGTTTTTGTTAAGATGGGTTGGGGTACTGATTAGCTAAGTGAAGACAAAAGTTTACGCTGTAGTTGAGATGATCTACTGATGTTGTGTTCAGATCACATTTAATGTCATCCAGTATTACAGTTTCACAGGTAATGCCTTGTGAGATTCAGGCAAGAAATTGTTCATGGGTAAGGATGTTGCTGCCAGGAGGGATATAAATGGATACTATGTAGCTTCTTCTGATTGTTACTTTTACAGTTTACAGCGATGATTTCAGCAGGATGAAAACTGGGCAGTGAGATTGATAGAGGGGAAAGGGAGAGTTGTCCCTTTTTTTTTTTTTGAGAGAGACTTGAAGTGGTACATGCTATATCCAGGGGGCAAGATTTCAAGATCAGAGATGTGAGGTTTTAGCCAGGTTTCTGAGAGCATATGTCAAGAGACTAAAGAACAATCCAGGAATGAAGCTCAGAGATTTTGTTTGTAAAGCTTTGGATGTTTAGAGAAAATATGGTTAGGTTTTTGGTGGATGGGGGGTAGGCAAAAGAAGTGGATGATGAGGGGTTAGAGGAAGAAGAGGAGGAGGTGCATAGGGAAAGGGATGGGAGAGATGGGTAAATGGGGGGAGATGAACTGCAGAAAGGGCCGGAGTTGGAGTGAATCTCTCTTGACAGTAGTAAGTTTAGGGTGAGCAGGTTGAGTGGAAAGATGTTGGGACTACCGACAAATATTATTACCTCCACATCCCCAGCTCAATTTAAAACTACTCTAAAAATGTATCTTCTATCCAGGTGGTTGTGTTTCTGTTCTACCCCGGATTAATTCTTTCATAAATATCCCAGGCCTGTTACTATTTCACCTTAACCAAAAGGCTCTTTATTCTCAGTGCTTTCACTGACTATTCCTGCCATCAACATTATCTATACTTTCCTGCCATCAACATTATCTATACTTTCCTCTCTATCTTATTCCTAAGACCAATTAATCATTTTACTGTGGTGGTGGTGCTGCAGTAGCTTTGCCGTCTCACAGCAAGATGGTGTGCCGTTCGATTCTCAGCTACGTCTTCTGTGTGGAGACATGCGTGAATGGGTGTACCTTCGTTGAAGGTTGTGCGTCAGGGCTGGCAAACTCGGAATGTAAAAAATCTACTGCCAATCATTAGCAGACCAGAGTTCCGCTGTTGCGACCCCTAACCAGGAAAAGCCGAAAGACACAAACAAACTACTGTTATTTTTTTCTGTATGTATTGTATTTTTTCTATGTGTAGCTTTTCTCCCCGGGCCTCTGTTGAAAAAGGGCATGTGTCCAGTCAGACTATCCCAATAAACAAATGTAAAATAAAAAAAATAAATAAAATAATGGAGTTTGAGTTTAGTTTTGGGAGAAAGCAAGGGTAGCGGAGATGTATATATTTTGTAGAGGAGAGTGTCTGAGTGGTTTAATAGTGAGGGAGACAGAGTGAATGAGAGAGCAGTTGTGTCATTTCTTTTACATGCTATTTTGCTTTTGACATTCATGAAATGGTCTAAGGACTAACCCACCTACTCATTTAATAAACAAGTAAGTTAACGAATGAATGAATGAATCCCTACTTAAGGAGAGAAAGCATAGACTTGGATCTTTTTTACAATCAAACTCAAGACCTACAAAGCCCATTTAAGAGTTTATTTGAACCCCTGATAAGAATTAAAAAAAAAAAAATCATCAATTTGTGTCTTAAAGGAACAGAAATCATTAGCACCTCCTATATGTTTTAGTAAGGAGTTTCATAGCCTATTGGGTCTAAATTTAAATAACATCACATTTAACTTAAATCTTGCAACAGACAATTTGGCCAAAGTGGTATTTGTATCCAGCAAAGCAGCCAAAAATGTCATCACTTAAACACTTAAATGTCAACATTGGATCGGACCTCTTAATTTATTCACACTTAAGTAGAGAGATCAGTAAGTTGTTATATCCAGATGACCTTATAAATATTTGTGTACATGTTCTAAACTCCTGAGCTGGGAAATATCCAGAACACTGTATTCATGCATGGGATATATACAGACTGTTGCATGTCAACCATTATATGTCTATTCCTGGTAGAGAAAACTTTATAAGACCATCACACTTCCTATCAGCATTATTAATATGCACATAAAATGTTAAGTGTCTGCTACAAAACTCAAATTATTCACTAAATAGTTGAGTAACAAACAAACATGATTATCCAATCTGTAAGGATAAGAATGGTTATTGGTCTCAGATTGCAAGACTGTTCATTCTTCATTGTTATTTTCATACCCTTCAATGTTCATCTAGTTAAACTGTCAGATTTTGTAGAAAATGTTGATCCTCTAAGTTTGTAACAGCACAATCAGCTTTTATATCAGCAAATTTATCAAGCCAGACTTGCTCAGAGGTCATTAGTACATCAAATAATAAAGGTCTTAATGTGGAACTTTGTGATATACCTTTACAAACATTCCTAGAAGTAGAAAACGTATTTCTAATTCTAATTCTGCACTTTCTACCCAAGAATCACTAATTACCCATCTTGTAACATAGGAATTCATGTTTGTCTTACCTAAACTGTCAACAAAAAACACATGAGGGGAGGGATGGATTCAAAGACCTTGGCTAATTACACATATTCTATGTAGCTACGCTTTAACAAAGACCTTGGCTAATTACACATATTCTATGTAGCTACGCTTTAACAAAGACCTTGGCTAAGTACACATATTCAATGTAGCTACGCTTTAACAAAGACCTTGGCTAAGTACACATATTCTATGTAGCTACGCTTTAACAAAGACCTTGGCTAAGTACACATATTCTATGTAGCTACGCTTTAACAAAGACCTTGGCTAAGTACACATATTCTATGTAGCTACGCTTTAACAAAGACCTTGGCTAAGTACACATATTCTATGTAGCTACGCTTTAACAAAGACCTTGGCTAAGTACACATATTCTATGTAGCTACGCTTTAACAAAGACCTTGGCTAAGTACACATATTCTATGTAGCTACGCTTTAACAAAGACCTCGGCTAAGTACACATATTCTATGTAGCTACGCTTTAACAAAGACCTCGGCTAAGTACACATATTCTATGTAGCTACGCTTTAACAAAGACCTCGGCTAAGTACACATATTCTATGTAGCTACGCTTTAACAAAGACCTCGGCTAAGTACACATATTCTATGTAGCTACGCTTTAACAAAGACCTCGGCTAAGTACACATATTCTATGTAGCTACGCTTTAACAAAGACCTCGGCTAAGTACACATATTCTATGTAGCTACGCTTTAACAAAGACCTTGGCTAATTACACATATTCTATGTAGCTACGCTTTAATCCAGTGAATTTGCAACCTATTCATTTAAAAATGATCAAATTCAATAGAAATGATTTGCTAGTAAATAACACATACTTAAAAATATCAGTGCTAAAATTAAATATATGTTTTGATAAGATCATTGCCTCCTCAAAACACTCCCCCAGAATGCAAGTGAAGCTAATGGACCTACAGTCATTGACAATATCTTCAATATCTCACTGCTCAGATGCTGTACTGTACTGAACTGCATATATTCTACTGTTATCTCCTATTATAATAGTACTACTGTACAGTGTGTTAAGAGGTTTCTTTGTTTAGGAATGTTTTGTTGATTTATAATAAGCATGTAGTGGAAATTATTATGCTGTCTTGCCTCTCCTCACTGTATATCGATCTCCTGTCTTGAACTGCATCCTACCTTACGTCCTCACTTATCTTTTAAACCTTTGTCCTATTCTTGCATCTCTTTTTCTCTTTGTGCATCTTATCCTGTCATTTCCTCTGTTCTTTCTCTTCTGTACTCACACTGTTACTATAACTTTTTAAAATGTTTTTATTATTACAGCTCACCTAACCATATTATTTTTCTCATCTTCATAGGTCATCTAAAGTCCTGAGCCACTTTACTGCTCAGACCTGCTAACTCCCCGACTGTCCAGAAGATGCTCTATATGTTTTACTTTAAAGCTGCAACAGATGCAACCCAGATAATTTAAGTTTATGCATGTTTAAATATTTTACTGATTTTTCCTTCACTAGTTGTGACCCATATTTAGTTGCTGCACATCAGTGGATTGCTAGAATACCCCCACCTTCCAAAGTTTTGTCTCGCCATCTTCTCTAACTGCAGTGGTTAGTTAATGGTCACACTCATTACTCAACTTACTCTATTGCCCTAAATCAGCTGCTTATCTGATTTAGCTTTCAGCAGTGGTATTATGCTTGTGTAGTTGCCCACTTATTGTCAAATAGCAACTACAGTTTTCTTGTTTTGCATTTGTTTCTGGTGTTCCCCCTATAGTGTGTGTGTGTGTGTGTGTGTGTGTTATAGTCTACAGCATACTACTTAGTTTTATCAGCTAGTTTGGTTTGTAGGAACAAATTGAAATGCATTTTTTCGTAAGTTATGCTTAATATGTACTTGGTTGTGCTTAGTTGCAGACTGATTTTTTTTTGACACTGCCATAAACGAACATGGAGTGTCCAGGTTCATCCCGCCTTTCACCCTCATTATGCTTGGACTCATAGTTCATAGTTCAGTACTAAGCTAACTGCCCTTGCGAGCCATTTTAAGCCTAGCCAATTATCCCTTGTGAGACTCAAACTCTGCACCTTGTGTTTGTAAGGCAAACACCTTAACCATTAGGCCACCCATGAAGGTACTCCCTCTGCTCCCTTACCCTACCCCCATTCCCACACACCCCAACATATTCTAGATTTGTACCCTACCACACAGATCACACCCTCTTAAAATGACCTCACTTCTTGTCTAAATCCTTCAATCCACTCTCCCATATTAAACAAACTCTCCCCTTTCTATCTACCTCTTACTGCTGAGCTACTTACTTTCTATACCAGCCTCTCCACCCATACTAATTTATTTTTGCAATACCTCTGAACTTGTATCAACCTCTCAATTTCCTTTGCAACATGTAAGTCACCTCCACCTGCCTTTCCCTTCTCTTTTATACCGCTCACTTTCCCACTCTTCCCCTCATGCTTTATCATGCTAGTCTTTTTCTTCATAATGCCTCCCCTTCTACTCCTCTATATATACATCCTACCACAATAGCCTCTACTACACCAACCTTTCTCCTTGTCACATCCCAAACCAATGTAGAAAATGGGAAAAAGGGGTTACTTTCATGGCTCAAAAAAAAAAAAAAAAAAAAAAGACACAGGTTACCTCAGAGCAGCTTGTAGGCTACTAACTGTAAGAACACTTATGTTAATATATTGGAATAGCTGAAGAATTTAATTACTTTCATTATTTAGTTAAATGTTGAGACTTTCTACTTATTGTAGCGATATGCTTGGACTTGTGTACATCACAGGGAGGCACTGTATTCAATGATGGGTCTGATAAAGGAAGATTACAGTGGTAAGATGACTTCTTTGGATCTCAATGATATTCCCTTCGAAATTAGTTGTCCACAGATACGTACGCAGGTCTCTTATAATGGCATCTGTTTGAAGAGACACACCACTTCTAATCCAAGAGATGGGAAAGTATTTTTGCCAACTGCAGTTATGCTGCACGTTTTGCATTTAGCTGGAAAGTGTTTTCAGTGCATCAGGTATGTGCAAATTCCAGCAGTTTAGTAACAGGATGGGTGGATAACAGTGCCCAGCTTGCAGTCATCATCAGACTTGATCAATCACACTTCAAGGATAGTGGCTTGAATATCAACAAAATAGAAGCCAGACAGGAGAGGGTCTAACACTGATCCATATGGTACCCAACTAAAGATAAAATGTTTTGGGGTAGAGAGGGACCTATCAACTTTATCAACCTGAAATCTACTGGATAGCTATTTTGCAATCAATTGGACGTGGGGTTGTTTACTAGTCAAAAGATACATATGTTTATTTGGCTTCTGCCTCTTCATCTGATATGTTTTAGAAAAGGCACCGCAATATGGAGATATATTTAGGCTGCTACAACTGAGACCTTACTAATCTGCTGTGTCTTAATGTTTTAAAATGAAGCAGGGTAACAATAAGCGTATTTTGTGTGAGCCATGTTACCAGAGTATGTAATGTACTTGTTTTCAGAGCTCTTGACATAAATATCTTCTTAGCATTTTAGATATAGTACAGCCACAGATGGAAGGTGTTAGAAAGCACATTCACCACTTTAGAAGGGTGTGCCAGGACAACCCTGTAAATCACATGTGCAATTATTTTTGGTTGCTGTCAGTACCTGTAGTCATATAAGCTGCTTCAATTTCAATTGTGGCTGCTTAAACAATTTGCTTGCAGTGTGTGTGTGTGTGTGTGTGTGTGTGTGTGTGTGTGTGTAGCAGGAATTGTGGCAATTAGAGTTATTTGCTGTTATGTAGATATACAACAGCTTTTTACTTGGAGTTTATTTTAATGCTCCGCAACTCTTATGGTTTTGCTGTGGGTGGAACCAACTGAGAGACTGACCAGGGAGGAAACTGACCTTGCTAAAACTCTAAGCCATACAATACTGGAAAGAACTAGTCCACAGGCTACATAGGCAAAATATTCTAAAATTATATATGTATTGATGCCGGCTGCTCTGTAGACAAGAAAACAATAGTTACTGGTACCAAAACATTCGGCAGTCTGACACACAAAAGTCTTAGCCTTTCACCTCTAGCATCAGCGATAGAACTGAAAATATAAATGGCACAAACATAACCCTTATCAGGAACAATTTTTAAATAATAGCATTATCAACTTAGAATGTGATACTGACAGTAGGTCCTAACAAAGTTGAAGGCCAAAACAGAATATATATATGTTTTGGGAAATATAAATTGCTTGGATCATTTTCCTGATATTGTTTATTGGGTAAATTCATGCATTTATTTTTGTTATACTGTTTCTTACGTTATTTCTTGTTTGACTGCATTCTTTAATTTCAGTACAGTGTGTTAAAGTATAAAGTTCCAGTCAGCAGCGGCCTTAGGTCAGCTGGTGCCCTAGGCAAAAGGGCTCCACGGCACCCCCTCCCACACCACCAAGTGCCTCCATCCTGGTCTATCTGCACCAAATAAATACTGGAAAAGTGTCCCTGCTACAGCGGCGCCCTAGGCGGCTGCCTAGTTGGCCTATGCCTAAGGTCGGCTATGGTTCCAGTTAGGAGAGAACAACCCTGTCTTTTGGTAAGTCATAGAATTTAGTAATTACCTGTGAAATGTGGGAGGAGCTAGAGGCCAGTAATTGGAACTAAAGGGAAAGAAAACATTCAAAAGTTCTGAATAGAAACTTCACTGAAACAACCTCTTCCAAAGAGAAGAGTGCTGTATGGGGAAAGGCAAACTCCTTGCCTTATTTTCCTAATATTGTTTTTATATAAATGTATTGGTTTATTTTCCCATTTGAATTCTGAAATTCTCCATAAGGTGCAGGACCAAATAAATGTTCAGTGTATTAATTGTGGGCTTACACTCAACACTAAGAAATGCAGCATAGTTTCCTCTGTTAAATTTAGCATCACTGTTTCTCATCATATAGATAATATTCCACTGTGACACAGTCAACAAGGATTTGGTACATGTGTTGACAACAGGCTCTTATGCGACTATCATATCTTTGTCATAGTTGGAAAATCCTTCTACCTTGCACAGCTTATCCAACAGTGCATCTCCTCATGGTCCAAATATGTTATAAACCCACTATATTCAAGCCTTACAAGACCCATTATTGAATAGTGCACCCTTCAGCATGTACCTTATTTAAACCAGTTTGAGATAACTCAATGTCTCCTCAACAAAATACATCAGATCACAGTACATTTAGCTACTCTGAGAGACTAAAAGCTCTCTCCCTTAACTTGGAGACATACAGACTCCTGAAAGGTGATCTCTGCTTAGCCTTCTTTGCTAGGACTAACATAATGCACTTTGGACTCCTTTAAATAAACAGAAATAGTGGTGAAGTAAACACCTTGTCTAGAGACCCAAGCATATATTATTCCATCAATACCACCAAATAGCATAACAAATATTGTAATCCAACATATTCCCCATTTTTGAAATATGCTGTCTTTACCTATCCAGCAGGGTACTTCCCTACCAACCTTTAAAACCAGACTGTTTGACAGGATGAGTCATCACAAATTGTCATAAAGGATATGTTGAGAATAGGGGCACTTAGCTGGCAATATGTGGAGTTAGCTGTTGAGCTGTGTAACCCAAGTGATAAGCTGTTGGCAGGCTGGTTGTGCATTGTTAGTCTCTTATTAGCAAAGGGCGATATAGCTGAGCTCCTTGATGGTCTATTTTGTCTGTAAGTTTAGTAAGAACCTACAAACTTATGTACCCATGGAGGCAAAATTGGGGACATGCTTAACAGGAGCAGTTGAGAGGTGAGGGGTGAAATATGCATAGATACTGGGCAGCCAGCCACAATTGCAGCATGTAGAAGCACTTTTACATCATTCCAGCAGGTTCCAAAATCATCGTTTATGGAGTGATGCAGATCATGTAAGTGGCTTTGTGTACCATAATATCTCCGAATATGACATTTATACTACAATGCTCACTAAAACTACATAACAGACAGATTCCCTGCTTCCCTAACAAAATCTATGCTTTGTTGTATAACATGCCTTTCTTGTTAGCAGAAATTAGACAGTGACAATGGCTGTTAAAGTCTGGTTAAGTTGTGGACAAACTACCTAAAAATGTTAAAGATTTGAAACTAACCATCCCATGTAGGCACTCAAGTTTATAAATGTCCAGTCCAGACTATATTTTTTTAGATCTGAGGTATGTATTTTTCTTCATTAAATATGAATGCCATGCATTTATCTCTGAGCAACCATTTGTGCCAATCCAATCCAATTTCTAAACAGTCTGTCAGATTAGGAAGAAGATACTAGATTCAGTGCAAATGTACTTGATATTAACCATCCTCTCTGTGGAGATGCATATACTTTTGGCATTGGTAATAGTATGGAATATACCATGAGAAGAGAACTAGAGGCAAAAAAATGAGAACTTCTTGATCTGACATAATCGAGAATAACGCCGCTGAGCCCACACATTGGAAAACAGAACTAACATACTTTTTTGCATGGGTGAATTCCCTTGAAACCTCATGTGTGAGACTTCACCCCACATCTCCTTAACTTAAATATACCTACTCCTCAGCTCTGCAAACTTAAGAAAATAAGAAGCAAAACCACAAAGCAGAAAAGGTCAACTACACAACCTCTGAACTGGCGTTAAACTGCAGGAACAAAAAATATGGTTGGGGACTGTTAATGTTGTAGAAACTAGATTGTGAAAACTGACAACCAGTTAGTTGTTCATCACATGTAGTAGAAACTTTAATTTCAACCATTTAGACATCTGATAATGTAGGATGTATTCTTCTTAAGAAAAGACATTTTACTGGCTCTGATATCAAATCAATTTTCTAAAATGTATAAACATTTTAAGTAGCTTGCAGTCAGAGGTTGGGCTTAAGCCATATTTCTTCCTTTCGGGGCCTTTGGCCTTTAGATGGATCAAGGTGTCAAACTCAAATGTCATACAGTGGACAAACAATGAGCAATCACATGGACAAAATTGCATCCTTCAGTATTATACAATTAAAGGTACATTATAGTCAAATAGAGCGTTCATCATGTCCATTGTAACATGCAAAATTCTGTTCCACTAATCACTTTACTAGGAACATTTAAAACAAATAAATGTACAGATCACTAAGTAGAGAGGAAACACAAAAACTGCTCTCTTTTTAGAAATATGTCTGTTCTGTATTTCAGTCTTCCCTTTTTAATTTTGAAGGGATGAACACACAATAGAAACACTTCCAAGAAGTAAGCACAGCTTTTCTCCCTCCTTTGAGTCTGCGCATGCGTCTAGACTTCTATATTATACCCCTGCAAGGTACATCAGAGACAGAAGGTGAAAACATTGTTGTCATGTACTTGAGAAATAAATTGCTTACCTTTCTTAAATAATGTGATTGCATAATAGCAATAATCACCTCCTGTGAGTGGGTATCACAGGATTTACTTACATCTGCTTTTGTTTAATCACTCAGGCTTAGGCCTCGTTATCAAACCACACTAACTAAGTAAATCCTGTGATACCCACACTCTCTCGTGGGTTATTGAAAATTAGCCTGTAGGAGTAAACTGAAAGGTGGAATAAACAGCAATGTTACGAGTCATTCCAGAATTATGAAATATGCTCCTGGAAAGTTTAAGCAAGACAAGCTAAGGGCACGATTACATTTTGATGACCCTTTTCTGGTCAGATACTAGAATCTTTCACTATGAAATATATTTTAAGGGAGAACATAAAGAGAGAGGCCTACTGCTAAACAGCATGTTTTGAAGAGTAGTCATGGAGACAAATAAAAGTCTTTTAGTATTAGCCCGTCAGAGTAAACGGCAATGAAAATAAACTACTGAAATTGTAAGTAAAAGGAGTTAAACAAGGTACCCTTACTCTCTAGTCACCACAGAACAGAACCTTTGTCTCTGAAACATATTTTAATTAAATGCAGTACAAACAGAATGTCTAACATTTTGGTTTAGGGAGAGTTTTCTACAGATTCACTTTTATATTTTGTACTGGACAGTTTGAAGAAGAAATAGAAAGCCATAAAAATATCCCTTCTGAATTTATTTGTTTTTGTTTGCTTACTTGCTTGTATAGAAACATCAAATCAAGTTACATAATAAATAAGACAGTGTACAGAGATTGTG
The DNA here is from genome assembly GCF_019279795.1 of Protopterus annectens. NCBI lineage: Eukaryota > Metazoa > Chordata > Ceratodontiformes > Protopteridae > Protopterus > Protopterus annectens. The sequence continues at coordinate 102,185,449 of NC_056750.1, read as the reverse complement.
TTGGCAACAGCAGAACTACATAATGTGAACAAACAAAAGCACAGTCTTTATTTACAAGGTGATAAAGTTAATGGAAGTAGACATACATGAAATATGATGCTGTACTCTGAATATATTTTTTACTTCACTGAAGAAGGCGAACTGCCAAAACCGGTTTGAAGTTGGATTTATTGTTGGGGCATTTTTATGTCCAATTACAGATTTTCCAATAAAGCATTGGACTATTCATGCTGGCCTTTTGTGTTTTCTAATACATGAAATATTTACAAGGTGATCATAACAAGTGTTTTCACATTGTGAATATTTCTTGTATGTCTACTTCCATAACTAATAATTTGTCAAGAAGAAAACACTAAAAGAGAATGTAAAGGGTTATGTACAGAAATAAAGGCGTGTTTGTACCAAGAAAAAATACGAACTATGAACTAACGGGATTGGAGGCTTACCTCTCAAGTATCCCCTGTTTTTCAGAATCTCTCCTGATTTCCTAATATTGTTGTATCTCTCCCTCTCATAACACCTTTAAATTTCTGTTAGAGAATGACGACCTGTACATCTGTAACCTGTCTGGAGAACAAACGTTCTCAAGCAAGGTGTTAATCTACAGGTAATGCCTGCTGAAAAATGAGTCCATAGCTTGCATATTAAGCTGCCATGGAGCTCTGACAAAGTAACCCAACAGCTGCCATTATTTTACATTCGTTAAACAGTGCTTTGCTGTTTAGCGAGTATAAAATTTTAAAAAACCCTGTGTGTGTTTTTGTGTGTGAGATTGATCGACTGATGTCAGCAGCATTAAAGAGGTATGTATACCTCGTAACCTCTTAACTCAAGAACTCTAGATAAAGCCTAAAATAAAGGGGAACAAAGGCTAAAAAATAGGAACAGATTTTAAATATTGCTCTTGTAAAATTACAAAGTTGATTAAATAAGAGGATTCGTGTTAGCATAAACTTTCTGAAGGAAATAATGTCTAAAACTAGGTCATCAGAGCTCTCAACCTTCCATCTCCCAAATGAGGAACACTAGGCCTCATAATGTGGAACAAATGGGCAAAATGTGGAACACATAGTAATGGCTTACTAACAACTTCAACTAGGAAGGTCATAGGATGGTTAAAATATGCTGGTTTTACTTTAAAAAAGGATCTTGTAATGAATTAATATAATTCCTCTCTCTTTACCATGGATATCAGTTAACAATTTCTAACACTGAATGTGTGACAGACCCTTTTAGTGTAGAACTTGGAAGAACATGAACTTTAAGACCCCAAATGAGGTATGTTTCTCTTAATGAGGTACACCTGAGAGCTATATAGGTCATTATTTTGTGACTTCAGTCCCCAGTGACTTACCTTACTCATAAAATGTGTGGTTTGTGGCATCAAAAATAAAGTAAATATCTGGATATTTTTTAAAATGTTATATTTTGGATGAAAAATGCTTTTTCCAACACCATTTACATATTCTACAGCAAGTCGGAAACATTAGGCAGAGGAACTATTTTACGTCAAAAATATGTATAAAAAAAGTAATAAAGTAAGTAACACACAATAATTTTACAGACAGACCATTCTCTAAGCACAACAATGCCCTCCAGGGTGTGCGTTACTCTGTAAATAATGCTCTTCCAGGGGTGTAGGGGCTCCTTGCCTGCAGCATCAGGCTTCACAACACCCCTGTGCGACTGTTATTAACACAAACACACGCCCTGTCAGGCATTATTGTTTGCTGTAAACTACTAAGGATTACAGTCAAAGTCAGCCAGTATAGTTTTTTTTGTTCACTTCTTATTGTTTAAAAAAGTTATACCAGTGCAAACCCTGTGGTTCTATTAACTTAAGTGAATTAGCATAATATTTAAAGAAATGGCCCTTATTTTGGGCCTTTGTTCTGTTATTTTTGTCACTGCCCAAAATTATTGAGCGAAGTAGTTGAGAGGTGCAATCAAAGGGAGGAGACAGTAAGGGAGGCGTTAAGTAATGTGACTAGCAGTAGGACATTTTCATTGGTCCGTTTCACTAGGTATGGTGTAATTCATGTCTGACTCTGGTGATGCACGCATACTTCTCTTTGATAGTCTGAAGAAATCTTGGATGGACATTTCTTAAACATGCAGATAGCTTATAGTCCTTAGAGAGTGCAATAAGACAGTTACTGTACTGGGCAGAGTCCAGACAGATAAAAGTGGATGTAAATAGGCAGGCAGGCCACATCACATATGATGATGTTGGAAAAGACTTCAGTAGGTTAAATAAACTACATGGAGTTATCAGAGTATGTTAAGGATCTCTACAGAAAAAGGAGTGACCGAGTGTATGTGGAGAAATGAGGAAAACGTCTACTAAGGTCATCATAGTATGACAAAATTAATTCACACTGCAAGACTGAACCTATTAGTCCCCACAATCCAACTTAGCAACAAGCTAAAATAACAGAAAATATGATTGGGGGCCATTAATGTAGAAAATGAAATGGGAAGACAGCAGTCAGATAGTTGTTGACCACATGTATGACAATGTCTATTACCATTAATTTCACGCATTTGAGCAACACTTGATAAAGTCATCATCTTCTGTTTAGGAATAGCCACACCACCTGTTATCAAATGAACTGATTTTATAAAATGCATAGCCAGCTAAGCAGCTTGCCAAAAGAAGTTGGGCTTAAACCACATTTCTGGGATGTCAAGGCTTTTTTTTTTTTTTTTTTTTAGGATCCACGCTTCAAACTAAGATTCTGGGGTAAATGCTCAGAGCAATCCCATGGACAATACAAGTCGTTCAGCATTAGCCCAGAGGGGTAAAGTAAGAAAAAGAATACAGCACTAAAATGTTAGGAGTCATTTTAGAATTCACAGTATGCTTCTGGACACAAAGCCAAATAAACTAAAGTCATAACTACCCTATGCTGGCCTCTGTATGGACACTAAGCAGGCTGTACAATGTCTCCATAGCAGGAACCAGAGGCATGTAGTCCTGATTGCCAGGTAACTTAAAGGTATCAGAAGACATGAAAGCTTAACATCATCTGAGATGAAACTTACTAGTCATACAGAACAGTTTAAATGGAAATAATTTAATGTTCAAAAGTGAAGCCTTAAAGCACATTAACATAACTCTTGACTATTCAAGACAGTGACAGAAATTTCCTTTAACTCAGAGATGACAATAAAGATAATATTCAGCTGCAGAATTACATAGCACAGAAGTTGTTAATTGTGATGGGATTTACTCACTACTGGCCAGACTGTGTCGTCATCAAAGCTTCCCAATCATGACCAAGCCAGACCAGTTGTGAAAATAAAATCCAAATATTACTTTACCTGTACTTTGGATTATTCAAAGATTCACCTGCCTGGAAAGCAGAAACTCAAGGTTACATACCAACAAAAATGTAATATCAGGGAACATGGCAAATCTGCAACAAAGATAACTTCAAAACCATCCCTACAACTGCTTAGAAAATCAAAATAGTTAGCTAGTAGCGTAATCATAACAAGGAAAGGTGCACATGTAAGAATACTAGAGGCAGAAACATATTATGACTGGCACAGTTAGAGAGATGCTGGGCAATATTCAAAGAAATGATCAGCACAGGATGTAACTATTGTTGAGAAAAATGCAATTACAAATTTGACTCTGATTTTCAAGACAACATATAAATAATTTCAATAGCCATAATTCACCATAGAATACCAGGATAAAAGCAATTACGAAAGAGTTGTGCTGTATACCAGACCTGTCTCCCAAAATGACATTACATCCTAGTTACAGACATGAGCAACCAAGAAAGATGCAACAATGTTCTTATGCAATGTCATTATAGTAGCCACATTCTATACATATGTGACACCTACAATGCATACACATAGGTATACACGCAAACACACACACACACACACATGGATGTACTTAAATAATTTAAGGAGCATCCTGACAATATCAGCAGAAAATTGTCTAGAATGAAAACCATCTAAACACAAAATCTTGAAAAAAATCAAAGCTTTACTGGGGAAGTGTTTATATCCTTTCCTTTCCTCACGGTTTGTGACTTCGGAGGTGGTATATATAATCAACAGGGGGTGTGGGGGGTTCATCAGGGGGTTTCCACCTCTACAGAAACATTTTTTTTGGATTTGGTTAGATATTTTTCTGTTAGTATTACACTGTTTAGATTATTGTAAATATATCCAACACACACTTACATAGAGAGTATGCATTGAACATACCTCGCAACTGTACAGACTTCCTCAGAATGTTCAAATTCTTGCTTCATATTTTTGGCCTATTCCTCATAAAATTTATGGCTTTTCTGCCAAATCATTAAAGACTTTAAGTCGATAAATAATGGCAGCATTTGAGATTCAGACTAATTAACCTTCAGAAAATGCATGTTAATGCAAAACCTATTATTAGACTAACTTTCAAGTTTATAAGAGCAGCATTTAAAATCTATTGGCAATTTTGGGCCTTTGTCCACCCATTATTTCTGACTTTGTCCATTTTAGTTGTACTAAAGGAAACACATTTTCCTTTGCAGTCAGAACACTAAACCCCACCACACATTCATAACCAAATTTGTCTGAATATAGTGGTAGTGCTACAGAAAAGGTTTTGGAATGTTACAGTGCAGGTTTACGGTTAGTGGCAAGGGCAGCCCTCTTTCACCACCTTACTAATACCGGCTAACTCTAACCTTGCCCCTCCCTCTAAACTTTATCCCTGCATTGTACCTTGCAAAAACCCTTTCCATAGTACTAGCACAAACTAGGACAGCCTGGACACTTGCGCACGTGCACACATGCGCCCACCACACGCACAACCACCCACACTCAAGTTACACTACAGCTAGGTCCTCACTTAACCCTACTCTAACTTACTTACACACCCCTCACACATGCACAAACTCTCCTATCCCCGATTGCCAAACCTTCAGAATATCCAAAGGTTTCAGCATTACTTTCCCAAATGCACACTTACCTTACCCACCAACATTCAGTCTTCCATTCGGTGTAAACCTTGGCTCTAGAAGATTGCCACTGGTAAAGTGACACCCCGACCCCATGTACAAAAATGGGAAAAAGAGCTTTGTGGGTGGATGGATGGATGGACTGATGCCTGCATATTAATTACGTATGTGCAGTATCTCCAGCTTACTAAAGACGACACAATAGACTAAAGTCTCATAGTCTGTTTCATTCTCTAACATTCTATAGTAATCTACAAAACAACTCTGGGTAACTTGGATCAAATCTGGTAGCATTCTTTAATCTTTAACTAGAAAATCCAGTTCCTTCAAACATGTTTGCAATTAAATTTTGTTCCAGTTAAATGAAAACACTCCAAAAAGAGAAATTATCAGCCCTATAACACTAATCGTGCTACATTAAACTCTATAACCATAGTATTTTGTGCATTTGTGTGTGTGTAGCCTACTTTGCGGCACGCTACTGTGCATGAAGTGTGGTACGGAAAAAAAAACAGCACTTATCTCTCTGTAATCATAGTATTGAATTTGTGACACTTAGAACAATGCTTAAACTGTTTATATTTGGAGAAAAAAAAAGGGAAAATCATGCCAACAGACCCCACAAGCTCACAAGAGACTTGTAAATACAAAACCAATCCATGATGGGCACAATGGAGGAACTAGCAGATCAATCACACCAAGTAACTCCAAAAGTAACAAAATAAAAACTTGAATTCAAAATAATTGTCATGACACATTAACAGAATCCCTGTGTTTTCATCGAAACGCATCCAACTACCTCAGATGTATATATACATATATATATATATATATATATATATATATATATATATATATATATATATATATATACATACATATATATACCTGAACTAAACTAAGCAATAATTCAATGTTGTTGTGTGTTTCGGCTTATCCCGGTTAGGGCCGCCACAGCGGAACTCCGGTCCACTAATGTTTGGTAGTGGATTTTTACGTGGTGAGTTACCAGCCCTGACGTACAATGTTCAACGAAGGCACATCCATTCATGCATGCCTCCCTCCATACAGAAGATGCTCTAGCTGAGAATTGAACAGGACAACGTCTTGCTGTGAGGCGACAACACTACTGCAGCACCACTACCGCGGTGTTAACTAACAATTCAATACATTATCAAATTACAACATCTAAAGACGCACCTTACTATTAAAATGCATGAAATCCAATATTTGGTGTTCAGAATGAATAAAAAAAATATACAATGTAAAATAAATTACTATCAAAATAGAAAATCCATGCAAAACCTTGTGTATCTATGTAAATACTAAATCAAATGTGAATGGAGGATGACAAAGCATATTTCCTGCACATATCCCCTTTACACTATTGTTAAAACACAAACATCATTAAAAAGCTTTTCAATAAATATTGTTTCCTAAAGCAATTGGATATTTGTAATAAAAAAAAAAATTACATGCGCGTTAGCGCGTATGTAATATGTAAAAACTATACTTTTGCGGCCATCTAGTGCCAGTCAAACCACACATTATATGAAAATCTACCTATAAACCAATAATCTCTCTAAAATTCTATATAAACATAAAATGCCTTATTAAAAAAAACACAGAAGAGTTATTATAAAAAAGCAGTCCCAAAACAATACACACAATCATAGAAAATATTCTATAATAACTACATAATTTATAAACAGAACATGGTACATATATTACAAATAAGTTATAACCTAGCTGATCTCAATTTTAAAACTGGGGCCAAGGAGATGTTTTCATTTATACCAGGGTGTCTAATGACTTCCAGCACCAATTGCCAATAGATCTCCCTGTACTCAATTTTGCATATGCAGGTAATTATTTTTATCTTTTGTTCTAATACCATAGAGGTGCTCGTAAATCCTCTTTTTTGAACATACCCTCAGTCTTCCCAACATAGAACACATCACATTTCCTGCAGAGGACCAAATATATCACCCCCTTACTATCACAGATGGAAAAAGTACTAGCTTGTATGCATCTCTGTACCTGCAATATACATATGTTCAGCACGGACTACGCATGAGAACCGAGCACATCTCCCAAGTCCCCAGTTTTTTCTACTAGGAACTCAATTATTATTCTATTTATTTGATTCTAATAAATCTTTGATATTATGACCTTTCCTGAATTCAAATTTAATAGGATCGTTAAGAATCACCTCTAGGTCAGAAAAACTGACAAACCTCTCCCAGTTTTTTTTTTTTTAAATAAGGTCTATTCGACCTTACCAGCCATTCAGTAAAACAGTTCACTGTGCCTATCCAGGCATGTCCAAAGGGCAGTTTCATTTGTACACTCCAGTCCAAATGGTGAATCTGGACATTTTGAGGCAATGTTACAACTGCCTCATGTACACAGACAACCCTCTCCTCCTACCACCAAACACTAATACATGCGAGAGATGCAATTATTCAGCCAAACTGGAGGCTAAGCTCTCTCAACCCAAGGCTGGATCAGACGGTCAAGAGAAGGGAAATACTTGCATCACACCACATGTCTTACATAGACCCATTATTAAACCAGCAGTGGCAAAAAACACACAAATACACGAAAACATACTCAGAGGTGCTAAATAAAAATCTGCAAAAGCAAAAGAGACCTCCAAAGCAGACATCCAAGCAACCTCCACCCCCAACACAAACCATGAAACACATATTTCACAAAACCTGTGTGCCACACAAACACAGCCCTTAAGGCAAAATAATATACCCAACATACTAGTAGTAGGTGACTCTATAGTCAGGAACACTGATGTCCCACTCACTAGGCCGGACAAGCAGAAGGTTACTGTTGGCTACCTGTCGGGTGCCAGGATTCGCCACATAACACAAGCACTCAGGTCACTCCAGAACAAGTACAAATATGACTCTGTCATTGTCCATGTTGGTGTGAATGACCTGAGCTGTACCTCCCTGGACTACATGGAGAGACATGGAAGAGCTCTCTGATCACATAGCCCAGGCCAGTATGACCCTGACCCTGAGTAGCATCCTGCCCTCACCAAGAATGATACCACAGTATAAAGAAAAGATTATCAATTTCAACAGTTGGCTAAGTTTCTGGTGTCATTCAAAGGGGATCCAGTGTCTATCCTCATGAGATGACATGCTCGACAAGCAACGCTGCTTCGCTAGAGACGACTTGCAGCTGTCACCCTTAGGCTTTCGAATACTGGCCAAGGCTCTTGCCACCCCCACAGTGCCTTTTTTAGGCAAGGCTCAAAAGACAAATCCACCCCCCCCCCCGTAAATAGTGCAAGTAACAAAAAACTGAGGGTAATGATACTCAATGCCAGAAGTCTAAACCTCAAAATGCACACACTCGAGACACTCCTCAGTATTGAGAAAATCGATATATGTGCAGTAACAGAAACCTGGTTTAAGGCTCCAGAGAGCACCCCAGCACTACCAGGCTACAACACGTACCATACATTTCAGCCACAGAACCCGGATTGAATTACAAAAGGTGGGGGTGTATCCATATTCATCAAGGATACCCACACCTCCAGGTTAGTGGCACAGCACGATGCTTCAGAGATCATCCAAGTGCAACTAACAGGAACAACAGCAATTCAAATTGTAGCTTGCTACAGATCACCCACTATGTCCCAGGAACCCCATTCCACATTTCTGGAAACATTGGGAAATGTTCTTACCAAACACCCTAATATTGGGTGATTTCAATTACCCAAACATTAACTGGGAGAACTACTCAAGTACTAACTCCCTTGCCTAACATTTCCTAGAATTTATAAACTCAAATGTCCTGGATCAACTGGTCAACACTCCCACCAGAGGTGACAACATACTAGACCTGGTCATCACCAACATGGGTGACTGGTGTTCCACACTGGAGGTCAACCCCTCACTGGTTAGATCTGACCATAAACAAATCACTTTGGATATCCACATTCTGCCCCCACCCCCGGACACGGAAACCACTATGAAAAACATTTCAAAAGCAAACTTCACGTTACTTAAGACTGAGGTGGAAAGTTTCAAAGCCCCCATGCTAAAGGATAACACTGTCCAAGCTGCAAAATCCTTTACTAATGCATTCTATGGGCACCTACAAGAACACATGGATTGTACTATCCCAAGCAAAAACAAGACTCACTCCTCCAAAAAAAAGAAACCAGTCTGGTGTACCCCTGCCATAAACAAGCTATACAATAGAAGGAGGAAACTAGTACAGAAAAGAGTAAAATCTCAAGAAGGGAAGACATCCCTGATCAGTATCAGCAAGAAACTATGATCCCTCATAAAATCATCCAAGGCGAGCTTCGAAAGAAAAATTGTCAAGGATTCCAAAGATAACCACAAGGCATTCTTTGGCTATGTCAGGAATCTAAGTGGCAATGCTCAGATCTGCTCGGAGTTAACACAGAATGGCACAAAATACACTGAACCGACCAATATCGCCAACATCCTGGCAGACAGGTTCAGTGCAAACTTCTCACCCCCAAAAGGGCCCATAACCATAACAGAAGAATGTAGAGCTCCTGAAATCACAGACACTCAGGTTAAAACAGCCCTCTCCAAAGCCAAAAACACAGCATCAATAGGACCGGATGGTGTCCCAGGCTGTGTCCTACATGAGCTCAAAGATGAACTAATCCCTCACCTAAACACACTGTTCAACCTCAGCATCTCCACAGGCTACATATCCATAGAGTGGTGCACAGCAATGGTTATTCCGCTCCACAAAGGTGGAGCCACAACAGACCCCAGGAACTATTGCCCTATAAGCCTGACTAGCTTGGTCTTCAAGGCTATGGAGCACATCATCATGGAACTCATTAACAGAGACAATGGGAACCTCCAGACACTGAACCCTACTCAGTTCTGTTTTGTTAAGGGCAGATCATGCCTCCTAAATCTGGTGGACTTCTTTGAGACAGTTACCAAGGCTACAGACGAGGGAAAGGTGGTCCACACAGCCTACCTAGACCTCACAAAGGCCTTCAACACCATTCCCCATTCTGGTATTATAGACAAGCTCACCAGCCTGAACATAACCCCCTATATCACAAGATGGGTTGCCAACTGGCTCACGGACAGAACCCATGTGGTGAGAGTTGCAGGAACTAGATCAGATTCTAAACTAGTTAAAAGTGGCATTCCGCAGGGCTCAGACCTAGGACCCCTCCTGTTTGGCATATACTTCTCAGAGATACAGGCAAGCACAGGAGGACTATGGCTGCACAGGAGGACTATGGCTGACCAGGTTTGCAGAAGACTGCAAACTAGGGGCTATAATTGACTCTCCAGCTGACACAGACATTCTTCAAAAGGGTCTCAATGAGACAGATACCTGGTGTCAAAATAATGGCCTCAAGCTAAATGCCAAAAGTGCATAGTCATCCCCTTTAGAAAATACAAAGTACCCACAAACTACCACATAGTTGGTAGTCCCCTAAATACAGAAGATGTAATAAGAGATCTGGGGACCCAAGTAGATAGTAATCTCTCCTTTGATAATTGCATTGCCAAAGTGGTTAAAAAATCCTTCTATGTGGCCCACCTAATCACAAAAGGGATCGCATCCAGATCAAAATAGGTCATTGTGCCACTCTGCTCATCACTCATCAGACCCATCACAGAGTACAATGCCCCATTTGGGATGTACCTTACAAGACACCTGCAAGAGCTAGAAAGACCACAGAAGTACCTCACCAAGAGGATCACTGGGCTCAAATAGATGCCCTATGCAGCTCGACTGAAGAAACTCCAGCTGTACTCGGTTGCATACCGCCTACTCAGAGATGATCTCTGCCTGACATACAAGGCCATGTCCAACCCAGAATTGATGGACATGCTCCACCTAAAGAAAACCTTATCCCCTTTAGCCACACGCTCTAGAGATCTAAACCTCACCACAACAATAAATATGACGTGCTGGAGGGATAGATTCCTGTCCCAGAGACTTCCCATGCTTTGCAACAAGATTCCAGTCTACATTAGGCATAGCTCCTCGCTAACACTCTTCAAAAGAAACCTTGGCGAGTGGACGGGAAACAAAGTTTACCCTGGGGATCACTTCAGAGGTACAGAAAACTAATCTATGGGGGCGTCGAAAGCCAACACATTCTGGTGAGGTTTATAAATGCCTTCGAGCAGATAGCCTAGTACCCACCTATGAACCTATAATAAGGTTCACATCAATACTGCAATACGTCATAAAAGCCCCTTTATACCTAACCATTTCCTTCATCAGTCTCTAGTGCCACAATTGTATGTCCACCACCAGATTGGTAAAATGTTTTCAGAACAGTATCTACCTTTCTTAAAATAGGGATGTAACTAACTTTTCTACCTTTATCTTCACTAATCACCTCTTCAACCAGTGGGGTGGGATATCTTCTTTTCCAAAACATATTTTTAGGTTTAACACACTCATTTAAAAAATCTTGTTTGATAAAACTAACGCCCTGTATAGGCATACTTTAAGTGGTACACAAGCTGCCTTTGCTTTCTTCATCCTTGAAGTTGTTCTTAAAGATTTAAGAGGGGGTCCCATGGGAGACTAAAATCGAGTACAAGGAGATCTATTGGTAATTGGTGTTGGACCCAATAGATTCCCTAGTTCAAATGAAAACGTCTCCTTGGCCCCAGTTTTAAAAATGAGATCAGCTAGGTTATAAATTAGTAATATATGTACCATGTTCTGATATTAATTATGTAGTAATTGCATATTATTTCATATGATTGTTTCTATGTTCCTGGGGCTGCTTTTTATAATACCTCTTCTTTTTTTTTGTGTTTTTTTTATGAAGGAATTTTATAGTTATATAGGGTTTTATAGAGACTGTTGGTTTATAGGTAGCTTTTCATGTGTTTTGACTATTTATATGTTTGACCAAATGATGGCAGAAAAACATAAGAGTATAAGAATTTTTATTAGAAATATCTATTTGATTTACGGAACAATATTATTTATTTAAGTATTTACTGAAAAGTTTTTTTTTTTTTAACAATGTTTGTGTTTTAACAATAGTGTATGGTGGATATGCATAGGAGATGTGCTTTGCTCTGTTTTACTTGCTTTTCATCCTCCATTCAGATTTGATTTAGTACTTAAATAGACACACAAGGTTTTTGCAAGATACAAATATTCAAGAAGTGGATTTTTTTATTTTGATAATTTATTTTACATTTATTTTACATTGTTTGCTCTTTTTATTCATTCTGAACACCAAGCATTGCATTTTCATGTATTTTAATAGTAAGCTGCATCTTATAATGTTGTAGTTAATTTATTGAATTACTTAGGTTAGTGTATATATGTATGTATATATATATATATATATATATATATATATATATATAATTTATTGAATTATTTAGTTTAGTATATATATATATATATATATATATATATATATATATATACACACACACACTATGTGGGGGCTAATGTAACTCGTTATCTGAAGAAGTCAGATGTGTTTGGATGAAAACGCCATGATTATGTTGAGCGTTGTGCCATTAGAATTATTTTGAATTAAAGTTCTTATTTTTTACTTTTGGAGTTATTTGGTATGGTTGCTCCACTAATTTCTCCATTGTGCCTACTATTGTGGATTAATGTTGAAAAAATACATTTAATGAAATGTCTCTCATCCTCTACTACTATCCAAACTCGCAAATCTCCACCTATCCCCCTCCGCACTTGCCTGGTTTAATAGTTACCTATCTGGCAGGGAACAATCTGTCAGATGGCTCTCAACCTCCTCCCCTTTCCTTCCCATCTCCACTGGTGTTCCCCAAGGCTCCATCTTGGGACCCCCCTTTTGTTTAATATCTTCACCAATGATCTTTACAACTCATGCAAAACATCCTCCCTTATTCAGTATGCCGATGACCTTACACTTATATCCATCTCAAATAACATTCCTGAATTACACTCCCTGACCCAATAAGCCCTACTATCCACTGAACAATGGCTGTCTCACAACCTACTGATCCTAAATCCCAAAGACCAAACTTGAACTTTTCCTTCCTCGCCCTCTATCATCACAAAACCTCCTTTTTTATTAAATCTTCTAACAATGCAATTATCCAACCTGACACCCACACAAAACTCCTAGGGGTCATTATCAATGAACTAAAGTTCAACCTACACATACTCCAGTGTATAAAAAAAACAAACCAGAAACTAGGTCTGGTGTATCGGAAGAAAAAATTCCTAACCCCTGAAGCTAGATTTACCCTGGGCCAGGCACTCCTCCTCCCCTCCCTCTTGTATGCCACCCCAGTTCCTACCAATATCCAGGCCTCCACTCTAAACAAACTCCAACAGACTTACCATAAAATAGCCAGATTCATTACTAACTCCCCATATAACTCCCACCACTGCATTTCTTTAAACTCTCTTCAATGGCTTGAACATCCGCAATTTCTGTTATTTTATCAATTTCTTATGCTACACTCTATTCTTTATAAACCCTCCTTCTGTCCATCTCTATCTTCCTTAGTCTCCATCTACATCCCATCCCGGACCCTCCGTACTTCTAACCAACAATTACTTGATGTCTACCACCCAAAAAGGTCAGTAGGCAAACTACTCTACAAACATTCCCTTGCCCATGCTTGGAACAAACTTCCCGTAGACTTACGTTCAGTCTCCCACACCTCACACTTTAACAATTAACTAAAAGCTTATTTTCTCAATTCCAGAACCTGCCCTTGCCATGACCCTACCTAGTCTTCCTTCCCTTTATGTACCCTCAAAAGGACCATACTTAGTACCTCATTACACCTCTCTCTCCAATGTGTCTATTATGTATTTACATAATTTTATACAAACAAAAACATGTTATCGTTGACCTATTGAACTATATCAATGTAAAATGATGTTACTAAGCTTCTTTTTAATGCACCTTTAACTTTATGCCTGTAACCCAACATATGTGAATCTTTTTGCTATAACTGCTATTATATCAATATTGTTCAAAATTGTACTTGTTTAAAAATGTACTACTGGAGCTTTTCTCCTCTGGTCTCCACCGAAAATGGGCCACAAGCCGAGTTGGACAAACCCGGTTAACAAATGTCAATAAATAAATAAGTAGAATAAAACATTTGTTTTAGTTGTTCATTTATAGCACTTCCGTCACATCTGGTATTGTTTCATTTGTTGGCTCCAAGCATTCTATGCTGTCTGACATTAAAGAATTTCATATTTCAGTAGTAACGGTACTGTCAGACATAAATTAGTTAATCCTCAACTAACGTTATAATAATCTGTTGTCTGAAAAACATCAGACTCCCACTTTGTCAAACAGAGCACCTCAGTGGCCCTCTTCAAATGCAATCTAGACGACTGGATGGGTAACCATAAATTTACCCCAGGGGTTCCATCTGTGTCCCTGTTGGACACAGCCATTAGTTGCTGATCATTGAAGTAAGGGTAAAACTTGGCAAGGCTTGTAAGGGTCCTAGGGTCATTAGCCAAGTAACTTATGATCTTATTTCAGTTCCACTGCTGTTTCACTTTCATGGCTAGAAGGATATTCCATTGTTTCATTCTAAACTACTTAGCCCAAGAACATTTTCTAGAACTGTCTTTCTTGTTTCATTTAGACAGTTAGCTCACCAGCTTTTATACTTTGCAAAGTACCATATTAGCCAACCTCAGCACAGACAACACTTATGAATAGAAATGGCTTACAGCTTCAACTGTTTTAAGGCTGTACAAGCAGCACACATTACACAAATGATATATGTTTGCATGTGTGTACATAATGTGTGTATGAGACACTAAAAATACAACATGAAACCAAAAACAGACCAAACTGCAGAGGAGCACTCAAGACCATGCACAAGTAGCATGGCTCTGTTAGCACATACTAATAGCGTGGCTTCGTGATTTGTTCTTGGGGAGTATTTGAAAGTGGTTAATGGTGCATCTGAGAGCCTCAAGAATTATTAACGATGTGGAATTGTCATTTGCTGTTTGTGGGATTCGTGAAATGCTGAGTTGGTGTTTTTCTTACATGGAATAGCTTATACTTCCCTCTATTACTGTATTTGGTCAGAAGTGGATAATATGGCAGTAGGAGGATTTGAGTTTTGGAACAGCAGAGTCACAGAATCCGTAGAAAGTTTATCTAAAATGATAAAAACTGTTGCAGGAAACAACCTTGTTAAAGGAAGCATTGGTCAAGCAAGAAAAAGCATTACACAAGGCTACCTTTATTATCACATAGCAAGGTTACTAATGCCCAAAAGGAGTTGTTAATGCTGAATGGGATCCAGATCACAGAACTCCAGCACAGTTGTTGCAAGATGAATCTTAAAACTGATGATATGGAGAAACACAGTAGACCAAACAATCTTCAATGGCATCCCCTTAGTTTGAGTTAGCAATAGATGGAAGTTGTACACGTCTCCAACTGGCTAGTATTAGATCAGGCACATAGAATTGCAGCCAGACATCCTGGGGATGAGGTACTGCAACATATACTTGTTAATTTCTTGGTCTCAACAATCAAGCATTCATACTGAATAAAATTTGAGAGCTGAAGTCTACCTTCCAGACTGCTGGCTACAACATACAATTTGCACCAGATTGTAGCAATGTCATTTTGGAAAGGAAAGCCATGGTGTCTATCAGTAGGAGGGTGAAAAGTTTGGTGGGAAGTGTCAACTGCCCCTCCCACCCACATTACATATGGAGATGGACAGTAGAGTAGCAGTGTTTGATAACCTATCGGAAGCGCATGTGATTTTTGGTGACAGGATACATATTAGGCCACCTCAGCCATCAGCTAATGGAAATGGGGAGGAGGCTATAAATGCAGCACAATGCAACAAATGGAAAATTGAGAAGTCACATGGTCCTTCCCTTTGTAAATCCCATGGGCAAGAGACACAAATGTGAAATAAATATGCAAGAGTCTCAGTCCAGAACAGCTGGCAGAGCAAAGGTTTAAAACAGTTTTATTTTCTGACTCCAATTCATGTTTATCTATGTAAATTGATACACCTATCTCTAATATGCTGAAGATTCTGAAGATGGCAGGTGCTTGTTTCAAATGCCAGACGCTGAAGATTCTGAAGATGGCAGGTGCTTGTTTCAAATGCCAGACACAGAAGCAGAGAAGGTACAGAAAGCTGCTTTGCAAATTTCCTGGAACAAATCTAGAGGGAAATAATCAGACAGTAGTGCCCCCCACTTGAACTTGGGGTTTTAATAATGTATGGTGCATGTTGTACTTTCTGTGAGATATTTTAAGGCAGTTGATGCTGTGTGGGAAGAATTATTTTGGTATGCCTGCTTATTGTCTCTTCCACCCATTGACTGAAGACATTTTTAGCAGGACATTGCTATTGGTTGGACCATACCTCTTAGTGCAAGAAATCTGGACAAAGCCAAGTAATGGGTGGACAAAGACCCAAAAATAGGGACAATTTTTAACTATTGTTTGACAGAACAACAGGTTTTGCATTAGCATGCATTTTCTGAAGCATATGAAATCTGAATCTCAGTCGTCTGCCATTTTTAATGACTTCAGTCCTCAACGATTTATCTGAAAACCACAAATTGTATGACAAACGAGCCAAAAATGTGAGGCAAAAATTCTAGACATTCAGTGGAAATCTGAACAGTTGAGGTATGGGTTAAACTAATATCAATCCAATGCTGCATACAGAAGAATGTCTTTGTTGTTATAAATATACGAGTTGCTCTTCTTTTTCTCTCGACTCCTTTACTGTCACAGTTTTCCTCATCATTCTACTGTATCCTCCCATAGATATTGAGGAATGGTGGAATACCAGTTTGGACAGTCCATTTCTCTCTATTCCACCAGTTGTTTTAGGGTCCTTTCCTTAGCAGGGCATAGCAGCTAGCTGGTGGGGAATGTAGGACAAGTGAAGAAAAAAAAAATAAACTCACCAAAACACAATGCCAATAAAGTACAAAATACACGTTTAATTGACCCACAGTCTGCTGTTAAAAATAAAAAATAAAAAAAATCCCTATGGAATACAGTGATTGCCATAATCTTACAAATCTTGGCAATGTTCACAATACAGAAAAACTACTAATTTGTCGTGCTCAAGGGTAACGGTTTGGATGGAGTCTTGACATGCTACAGTGCAACAAGTTACTGAATCAAAAAAGGTTGGAATGTCATGCACAAAGACAGTTTTTCTTTAGTAGAAAGAAAAATATCATTGACTCAAATTCAAGGCAAAAAGCTGGACTTATTTTCTTCTGTGCTGCATAGTAAGAAAATAAATATTTTGTTTAAACAGCCAGCACATTTTGCCAACATTTCAGATAAAACCCATCTTCCTACTGCAGACGCTGTTGAATAACAGACGTTTAAATGCCCATTAGCAGTTCTTTGAGTTAGAAGAAAAAGAAGTCAGTTAACAGCTCCTGCCTTACAATGATAGCTCTGACACCTCAAGGAGAATGTGGGAGGATGTCTCTCAGAACATGGATTAAAAACTGAAACCCACATGCAGTTCATCTAGTTTATTCTGAGTATTTACAAATACTGTTAAATCGTCATAATTCAAGCAAAGTGAAAATGAAAATAGGTTCCAGAAGTTGCACCAAGATGCCCGAGACTCTCACTACTGCAATTATATTTACATGGATGTTACAAAAAAAAAAAAAAGATTCCTTGTATCTAGCATGACTCAAAGGGGAATATATGTGGATTCTGGGGGAAAAAACTTTACAGTAGCAGATCTATTGATATATAATAACCACTTTCTGATGCATTAAATAGTCAGAGTACATAGATAACAATGAAATAACTGAAATTAATTGAAACCATAATTCTTATTCCTACATCATTTTTTGACTGGGTTTGTCGCACTAAGCCAGTGGCCTCTTTTCAAGGGAGCCTCAAGGTGGTATTTTCAAGGGAGCCTCAAGGTGGTGGTATTCATAGTGACTAAGGGAAATTTCGCCAAGACACTAGGGAACCTCTACTCTTTTCATAAGTGCCATGGGTTCTTAAATCCACCTGACCTACTAGCAACTCAGGCAGATGGGACCTCAGTTTAACATCTCATCTAATGGACAGTACACCCAGGAATGCAGCAGCACCATGACTTATGCTGCACTGCAAGTACCTGGCATGGTAATAGAACACATGATCTTCTGCACCAAAGGAGATTGCACTACCTGTTGAACTACTACTGAGATTGCAGACTAGTTAGTTTTCCAACCCTCTCCAAGGAAAACTGAAAAACAAAAACTGTACCAAGCAAATGCAGCTACATGACTTGCCTATCACTCCATTTCTGATTTGCTGAAATAATACCAATAGAAATAATTTAGATTGGAATGTTTTGGTGTAGCACCATACCTCTCAACTTGTTTGGTCAAGAATTCTGGACAAAGCCAAAAATAATGGGGGTGGGGGAATTGAGAACAATATTTAAATATTACTCTAATTCACTTTAGTTAATAGACCAAGTGTTGCACCAATATGCATTTTGGAGCAATGAGAAGTACAAAACGTTAATGACTGGCATTATTGACAGACTGTAATCACAAGCTATCAAAAATGTCATGAAGGACAGGACAGAGATCTGAAGCAAATCCGGGACATTCAGCAAAAAATGGGGACAGCTGAGAAGTACAGGCAGCACTCAAGCAGGGAATGTCTAGTCACAGTAACCCATTCCAGAATTTATTTTTCAGATGTGCGGGAATGATGCAGTTATGACATTCTGAATGTATATATATATATATATATATATATATATATATATATATATATATATATATATATATATATATATATATATACACACACACACACACACACACATATATACATACATATATACACATACACACACCATTTACACCAACTTGTATGAATACACACCCGAGATATTTGCTTGAGATCAAGTGACTCATTCAGTTCATAAATAATGACCGGGAAGTATATCTCAGCTTGCTGTCAAAACCATACAGTGCAACACGCCCTGTCCATTCAACTTCTTAACTCAAGAATAAGAAACATGGAATGAAATCAGGCACAGATTTAAATATTTTTTCTTATGTAACTAAAAACTAGCTTTGCATTCTCAAGCATTTTCTGAAGGATACCAAATCTGAGCTTGTATGACTGCTATTATTTAGTGACCACAAGCAACGACATTTTGCTAGAAAACCACAGATTTCACAAACAGAACAGAATAATTCTACTTATTTTGCTCAAGAATTTTGGACAAAGCCAAAAGTAATGGTTGAGGGGGGATAAAGACTCCAAAAGAGACACATTTTAAAAACTATCTGTTTGTTAACCAGGTAAACTCACTGGAAAAGTGTCACCATTTTCAAAGGTAAACCAGGAGCACTGTCTGAGTGAGGTAAATGGATGCAGGGGTATTCAAACCCTGTATTTGTAACTACAGGAAGCAGTCCATTAACAACTCAGAGCCATAACCGTCAGTGAACACAACTCCTATTCACATAAAAGGTTAGCAGAACAGGGACTGCATAGACATGCATATTCTTAACACTGAAAACTAGGAAATTCCCTCAGTGATTTACCAAAGAGAAAAAAAATAAAAATGCCCATGGTGCAGCAGTTATCATTGTCACCTCACAGCAAGAGGTTTTCCAGTTCCAATTATTGGCTGGGGTGCCTTCTGGTCAGAGTCTACATGTCCTCCCTGTGTTCACATGGGTTTCCTCCCACATTCCAAAGACATGCATCTGGAGTGTTTCTCCCCGGGCCTCCACTGAAAATAGGCTCTGTCCTACTCGGACTTTCCCAGTCAACAAATGTTTAAACAAATAAAGTCACCAATGGAGGTCTGCCACTTGGTGTGAAGGATTAAGAGACTCTGCTCTAAAATGAGAAGGGTACAGGGTTTGATACTTTCTACCTCCATATTTACCTATTGTGTGAGACTGATCAAGCCACTTAACCAGATAACGATTGATAAAAGATTAGTGGGACATTTCTCACACACCTCTTACTAGGGCTGGCAAGTAGTTGTTCTCACAGTTCAACAGTTCATTGCCAGTTATTCCCAACACCAGCGTTTTGACATTTCGCTTGAAAGTAGTAGTAGTGCCTGTGCCTTTCAAGACACCCAAGCTTATGTGAGCAGAAACAAGAAAAGCAATGTAACCTCGCTCATGCAATAACACTTCTGCTTGAGGGAAAATGGACTGCTGCAAGGTGCTTTCAGGGACTGGGGAACATGGCAGGAGGCACACAGTTTCACAGAGGAGGGGGACACATGCTCCTCCATCACCATCAATTCTCTGTTCCTGCCCCGAGGTTTTACTGATCCATTAAAACTGTTACTACTTGTCCTACTTTTGTTTTGAATATAGTTTGATCATACAAATATGTAAATATGCACGATTCTTTTGCTAGCAAGTTGAAGGACCAACCTCCAGTTAGTCGCTATGACAACATGGTTGCAGACTCTTTAAAGTTTTATCATGGAGCATTAAAAACTCTGCCGCACTGCATAAGCACATGGCTTGTGTTACTGAAGTCTAGAAGCTTAAACCTTATGTGGTCTTTTCTCCAGTAGACTAAACTGAAGGTAAATATTGCTCTTTAGAACAGAAAGAGTGGTTGTGGTAGTTTGCGAAAAGTTGCACTCCATTGGCTAAGGAGGAGGTTATTTTGTTAGTACATAAATCCTTGAACTGGATTCCTGAGTCTTAATAGTGATAAAATGGGCAGATGGGTTGTTAGAAACTGACCATGTTGAGCCATCTCTTATACTGGTCTGTTATTATGGTCCCAGTAATGATGAACCTAGCGTTATGAAGACTTTACTTTTTTGCCACCAGCTGCTGTGTCTGCCAGTAGACTAGTCTATAATTTTTTTTTTAATCAGTGCTGACAAAATATCAAGTGTGGTAAAGCACAGGTCAGGACTCGTCAGAAAATCTGTTGTATGAGCTGAGTTGGGGAGATTCAATGCCTTAACTAGTAATCCTCCCTAAAGATCTGACATTTTTCTCATTAGGAATGCTGATTTTAAGTGTAGCATTAAGAAAGTTATTACTGCATTTTAAGAGGATAAACAGATTTGGGCAGCACAGTGGATAGTGTTGTTGCCTCACAGGAAGAGGTTCCTTGGTTTGATTGTTGACTGGGGCACCTTCTGTGTGGAGTCTACATGTCCTCCCTGTATTTGCATGGGTTTCCTCAGGGTGTCCAAACTTACTCCGACATTCCAAAGACTTGCAGTAGGTAGACCTGATGCTTCAAATTGGCCACAGGTGAAATTGTACGTGTGAGTGTCTGGTGTGGAACTACCATCATGGCAGAAGCTAGCCACCCGGTGGTGTAAACCTTGGCTTTAGATGATTGCCACTGTTGAAGTGACACCACCAATCCCATGTGTAAAAATGGGAAAAGAAAATGGGTGGTGGATAGATGGATGAAAGGGATTTTGGATGGCTATTGGTCGCTGGGCTGGTAATGTTTATAAACGAGGTATTAAAACTCTTGTGCGAGGCATTGTGGTATAAAATAAGCTTATTCACCAAAGCCTGATGCACATTCCAATAAGATTGGTGAATATGAATCAGCTTACAAAAAAATAAGGGCAAAGATATCCTGTTTTTAGAACATTTAAAGCCCTTGAGACAGGAGTATAGAGTTACATTATAAAACACAATTCACAGCAGATGGGCTAAGGGTATTTCAGACCCCAAACGTCTTGCTTATATGCTTAAAGTAAGAATAGGAGAGATGGAAATCCTTATTAATAAGGATGAGCAGGGTATTGTACAAACCAGTGTTTTCAGAATAAGCCACATTATGCCTGCAACTTTGTGGTCCACCACTCAAGCCACCAGCATCTGTTCTACAGCAGTTAGATCAGCCTTTTTTCCCTAAGCTCTCCATCTCAAAGTTATCCAGTGAAATGTCAGTAAAGTTAAATTGTCCTATATTACTTGAGGAGGTAATACACATCATTAGGGAAAAATCTAAAAGTAAGGCTGCAAGGAGTGATGGTCTGCCAGCACAATTCTATAATCAGTATGCAGATGCTCCAACCGCAGCATCGGCTAGGTTATTTTTGCAAATTGAGAAGCTTGGTCAATTTCCTTTTTCTGCTAGGACAGCTTCAGTGTTCATGATCCTGTAGAAAGGTCAACCTCTCACTTGTTCTGCAAGGTACATACCTATTTCCTTACTCCCTCTAGAAGTCGAGATGCAGGCCAAGATCCTATCCAAATGGATTGAGCCACACATTATGAAGCTTAATTACTAATGACTTATTAAAGGATGACAAGTTGGCCCAGACTTGGTTGGCTAGGGCCAAATACCATGCAAATGGCACATCTCTAGGTTATGGTATTAGGAGCATTCTATACTAACTTGCACAAGGCTTTTGAGTTTTTTTTGAGTGGGACATCCTTTGGGTAACATTACTGCCACATGGCTTTTGAGGATCATTTATTGATAGATGTAAACTGCTGTATAGTTATCCACTCATTCAAGTCAAAATTAATGGTGTGACTTCTCCTGCATTTCCACTACAGAGACATCTACTATCACCAATACTTTTTGTTATACTAATTAATATTCACTGTGTGCCTTAGTCAAACTATTCCATCCCGTTAGATTTCCTGATGGATATATTTTTTCATCAACATGGTTTGCAGGCAATAGTGTAATATGGGTTTCTAACCGGACTGATATTTTAAATCCTATCACAAAGGCCTTACAGAGATTTGAGGTGGTGTTTGGTTTGGTTGTGAATAAACGGCAATCCTCTAAATGTAAATTTAGAACAAATTATGTGATAAGCTGAAAGAGTATGGGATCCACGTTCTCTCTCACTGTGCATGCATGACCAGTGACATGTCATGTAGAATGTCTGAAATGATTGAACAGAGTAATAAACATATTGTGGAGGAGTGCAAGTGCTTGGTGATGGAATGGTGAATGCTGAATCTTTCTTTTCTTGCTCAAATCAATGCCATCAAAATGTTTTTCCTCCTGAAATTTATGTTTTCATGTTTGCACCTACCCAATATGGGTACTAGTCCCTACTGTCTTAAGTTTCACATGCTTATTATGAATTGTCTGTTGAATTCATCACTGCCAAAGAGCAGCTATTAAGAAGCTGTTTCCTTCCTTTGCTGCTGGGGATTACACCTCCCCGATTTTTCAACTTCTGCTACAGCAGATAGTCAGGTACTTCAGGCTAAGACGTAGTCTCCCCATACATGGTTAACCCCCAATATATTTACAATCCATGTGTTGGCTCAACATCCACGTTTGAGTGAGGCAAGATTTGGGGCCCTGGTGGTTTAGAAAACTGGACTTTGAAGAGACTTAATAGATTTTTTTTTCATTGTTCTTGACAGGACATGGTTGTAACCTTTATACCAGAAGGGCAAGGCCATTTTGGATAGGAAATGATACATGGTGGCTGATGTTAATGCAATGCATTTTCTCTCATATCAAGTGTCTGTTGATATATTTCCAACTGCTGGACTTAAACTTTGGCAATATTTATAAACTAGAACAATATTCAGAAAGCTTAGACTACATATACAATCTGATTATACTAGGGGCTGGGGGGACGTGTGTTATTGCAATCCAGTAGGAGAACAGGGAATGATATCAGGGTACATGCTCCATTTTGTGCAATTCAATCATTAAATCTGTCAAGCAATCTATTAGTGCCTCTAGATTAAGATGAGAATTGCAGTTCAATCAGCCTATGACTGAGGCAACATGGGGCAAGTTCATTATTGACAATTCTCTGCAATGCAGTTATTTAAAAGGGCTATGGTAGACTTGGATCTCTTTTGGAGGTGTCATAGTCCACAGGCAGATGATTTTCACATGGTTTGGTGATGCTGCCAATTAAGCCCATTTGTCAAAAGATACTGAATGTTGTAGTATAGGCCATGCCCACTACATTTCCTAACCATGAACACCATGTTCCAGTTCCTAAAGACTTGCTGTCAGTCTTGGTGACCATTTACACTGAGAGCAGGTGTGTTGAATCTGGTCTCCATAATAAGCCTGTTTATAGACAAGCCTTACCCTAATTGTAAGTCATTTACACAGACAGCAAGACTTACAGAATCAGGGCAGACTTACCCCGACAGCAACTCTTTTACAATCTGGCCTCATGAGTTCTGGCTGCTTGGAATAAGGGCTGAGAATGATTGCTTGAATGGCAATGAATATATGTAAATTAGGATTGCCTGCTTAATTGTTTTTGCTTTTATTTTACTTGTTAGAGAGATGACCCTTTTGATTTCGCCTTGCTTTGTTTGTCTGAGCATCCTGTCTGGATACATTGGATTATGCAGAAATATGGGTGTGCAGAGTAGAACAGTGGATAGCTATGTAGCCTCACAGCAAGAGGTTCCCCAGTACTATTCCCAGCGGGGGTGCCTTCTGTGCAGAGTCTGCATGTCCCTCTGTGTTCGCTTAGGCTTCTTCAGGTGCTCCATTTTCCTCCTACAGCCAAAACACGTACAGTAGGTGGACTGGACACCACGGTAGCCATAAGTGTTTTTGTGCCAGTGTGTGGTACAGGAGAACAGCAGCAGTAGAGCTACCCACCTGGTGGTGTAAACTTTGGCTCTAGATGACTGTCACTGTTGAAGTGGCAACCTGATGTCATGTACAAAAATGGGGAAAGGAGTTATAGATGGATAGCATGACCCTCTGAATGAGGGGGAAGGGGGGAATGCATAAAGCTTTTTCCCCTTCTATGAAACAGTGAAGGCATCTGTTGCCAGCGCCTGTGGGTGTTTCATGAGTTTTGTAATTTATCTACCTTCTGTGTGGAGTTTGTATGCTCTCCCTGTGTTTGCATGGGTTTCCTCCTACATTCCAAAGACATGCATCTGGAGCATTTCTCCCCGGGCCTCCACTGAAAACAGGCTCTGTGGAACCTAGTCGGACTTCCCCGGTCAACAAAAGTTAAATAAATAAATTAAATAAATAAATAAATATTAGCAAAATTGTAGATAGTTAATATAAGAGCTGGAGTTAAGGCTTAACAGTTTCACTGCTGAATAGTTTAATGTTGTAAAAAAAAATTAAACTGCATATTTACTGGAAAAAAAATGTTTTTTGCACTGGGGCCGGACACCATGGAATTTGTATACAGCAACTGTACAAGTAAACAAATGGGAACAAGGTACAAATCTGACTAAGTAAATGAAACCCTGCCTGTGCACACTTACAAAATGGCTGCCAGTGTGGTTTGTAAGCCATCAATTGCAAAAGAAAAGTTGAGTAAAAACTTACCATAACCATAGATGTCCTTCTCTTCCATGTTGCAGTATTCTGCATATGGGTTTACCCTTCTAGTCTCTCGTACGTATGGCCAGTATCCAAAAGTTTTCAGTCCCTCCTAGGTGCACGAGACATCAGCTCTAGGCAAGAGTACGTGGGCCATAAAAGTGAGATCGGCACACACCAGCCCTCAGAACTGAATGCCCCAGTCAGAGCCAGTCCTAATAGGGCAAAACCAAGTCATTGCCATCCAGAGAGGGAAACGTAACTGATAAGCGAGAAAGGAGGGAGGGTAGGAATACTGCAGCATGGAAGAGGAGGACATCTATGACTATAGTAAGTTTTTACTCAACTTTTCTATGTCCTTCTATTCCTGTTTTGCAGTATTCTGCATATGGGTGAGTGCCAAAGCTTACTGAGAAGGGGTGGGTGGTATGGAAATAGATTCCAGGAACCCATGCAGGGTAGCCCTAGCGAACCTTGCCCTGGTAGAAATGTGGTCTAGTTTATAGTGTTTGGTGAAGGTGTGAACTGAAGACCAGGTGGCTGCCTGCAGGACAGAGGAGGTGTCCAGGCCCTTGAAGAAAGCCCCGAGGATGTCATGGCTCTAGTGGAATGAGCCTTCACTGTACCCTGAAGTGATTCACTATGGTGCTGTAAAAGAAGGTAATGGCCTTTGAGATCCAGGTAGAAATAGTCTGTTTGGGCACAGCGTTCCCTAGAGCCCTAGGGTGGAAGGATATGAAAAGCTGGTCAGTCTTTCTGATGGACTTAGTGCTGTGGAGGTAGAATCTAATTGGTCTGAACATTCAGGGAATGAAATATTCTTTCACTTCTTCCATGTGGGTTTGGATAAAAAACAGGTAAGTAGATGGCCTGATTGAGAGACAGGTCACTGACTACCTTGGGCATGAAGGATGGATTTGTCCTGAGGGTAACCCTATCTTTAAGAAGACAAGAAAAGGAGGGGTAGCCATTAGTGCCTAGAGCTCTGATACCCTCCTGGCAGAAGTGAAAGCCACTAGAAGGACAGCGTTCCAGATGCAGAGCTTTAGGGAAGCTTGATCATCAGGCTCAAAACATGGCAGTGTAAGCTTCTCCAGCAGATAGTTGAGATACCAAGAAGGAGGTGCAGGTTTCCATCGGGGTGTCGGAAATGTAGTTCCCTTTTGAGGAAGAGTTTCGAAGGTAGCCTGGATGCCAAGGGGTGATCCATGGGTAGGCATGCAGAAATAGTAGACAGGTGTGCCTTAATAGAGGAGTTGGCCTCTCCAGTATGAAGTAACTCACACAAATAAGACAGCACTAGGGGGATGTCATTGGTAAGCGGATCCAGCTGCTTATTGTGACACCAAGAAATGAACCTTTTCCATTTAGACAGGTAAGATTTTCTAGTGTTAGGTTTCCTGGCCTCCTGCAGAACATTGAGCACATCCTGATTGTAAATGTGTCTGTATGGGATCAGAAGTCTATCCGCCACAGGGTCAGGTGTAGCAGCTGCCACTGTGGGTGGATTAAAGATCCCATGTGCTGTGTGAGAAGGTCCACTCGGTTGGGTAACTGGTGATGATTGCCCTTGGACAATCGGAGAAGTAAGGGGGAATCAATGCTGTCAGAGCCAGTAGGGAGTCACCAGCAAGAATTTTGGATTGTCCTGCTGAACCTGTAGCAGGAACCTCTGAATGAGGGGGAAGGGGGGGAATGCATAAAGCTATTCTCTTCTATGAAACAGTGAAGGCATATGTTGCCAGTGCCTGTGGGTCTGGTATCCTGGTACAGTATCCAGAAAGTTGTCTGTTGTTGGTGGAGGCAAACAGGTCCATTTGTGGTGTACCCCATCTGTGGACCATGTCTAGAAAGTTGTCCCTGTGGAGCATCCATTCATGATGGTTTGTGTTGGAAATCTGCTTGGGAGTTGTGGAGACAGGGAATGTATGCTGCTTTCAGGGTAATTCCCTGGGAAGTGGGCTACTTCCCACACAAGTGTAGCAAGTCTGCAGAGTAGGTAGAACTTGGTCCCCCCCCACCGGTTGTTGATATACCAGAGGACTGTGGTGTTGTCTGCGTATATCAGGAGGGATCCCTTCTGGAGGAAAGGAGTGAATGCCTGAAGAGCTAGGAGGATCACCCTCATTTCTCTGGCACTGATGTGATCTGTTTTCTGCCTGTATGTCCACAGGCCTTGAACTTTCTGATGACTGAGAGTGACCCCTCCACCCCAGCTCTGAGGCATCTGTATGCATGACCTGAGAAGGCTGAGGTGGATGGAGGGGGAAGTCTTGGGTTGAGCTTCACCTGAGCGAGCCACCATAAAATCTCTTGCTTTAAGCATGAAAGCAAAGGCACAATGTGTTTCAGTGGGTGGTTGTGCTGTTTCCAGACAGAGCTTAGGTACCACTGTAGTTTTCCCATGTGTAATTGAGCTAGGGGTAGCATGGAGATGGTAGCTGTCATGTAACCCAGCAGCTTGAGGTACTGCCTTGCAGTCAGATGACTGGAGAGTAGAATCTCTTGAAAGTGTACTGTAAGACAATTCCCCTTTGCTGGGGGCAAGTATG
Organism: Protopterus annectens; assembly: GCF_019279795.1. Classification (NCBI taxonomy): domain Eukaryota; kingdom Metazoa; phylum Chordata; order Ceratodontiformes; family Protopteridae; genus Protopterus; species Protopterus annectens. The sequence continues at coordinate 102,157,634 of NC_056750.1, read as the reverse complement.
CCTCCAAGTCTGTGTGGATTCTGCACCCTACGAACACAATGTCTTGGGTCAGTGTGAGGTTGGACTTTGGAAAGTTTATTTGTACCCAAAAAACTATAGGAGACACAATACGAACAGGATATGGGTTAGGAGTATTTTTGGCTGGCAGCCTGTAAAAGCAGGTAGTCTAGGTATGGGAATATTTGGATCCCTTTTGTCCTGCAAAACACTATTACTGGATCCAGGCATTTGGGGAAGACTCTGGATGTGATTAAACTGAGAGGACTGCAAATGTGAGGAGCCCACTGAGAATCTTAAGTATTTCCTGTGTGTGGGTCTTACGGGAACATGTAAGTAGGCATCCTTGATGTCTAGAGTAGCTAGGAAGCCTTTGCCCATAATACGAGGAAATAGAGTTGGCAGAGTCAGCATTTTGAAAGTTGCCACCTTTAAGAAAGTATTGAGCCTTGAGAGGTCTAAGATGAACTGGGAACTAGGAAAATCCTTGAGTAGAACCCTTTTCCAAATTGGGAAGGACGGATTCTTTTTCTTAGTGTCCTGATTTAGAAGGAACTGTAGTACAGGTAGCAGGAGGGGCAGTTGGTGAGCAGTTCATGGCTTGCCTAGACTTACTGGGGAGGTTATCCAAGACAGGAAGTAACCTTCTTGGAGGATGGAGAGGACCCACTTGTTTGAAGTGATCTGATTCCAAAGAGAGAGGCAGTGGGAAAAATGTGCAGACAGTGGGATGGAGACAGCTGGTGAGGGAGGCAGGTGTGGCAGGTAGTCAGATGCTGCCTGGCCTGGCCTGTCCTGAAAGGGCATTCCTTGACTAGAAGAGGAAGGGCTGAAGGATTTTTCTTTCTTGCTTACCTGTGTCTAGATTGAGGAGCAGGATTGGAGCGTTTTCCTGATGAACTGAGATTTTGCAGGATAGTTCCTGCAGAATTTAGGTACAGGAAAAATTAGCAGGAGTTTAAGATCTGCATCTGTTTTCCCTTTTGTTGCAGGGATTTGAAAAGGTTTGCTACTTTAGAGCCAAATAAGGCAGCATTGTCAAGTGGTGCATCATTGATCTTCGCCCTAAAGTCATCTGGCAGAGGTTGCAAGTGCAGCCAGGAGTATCTGCGAAGTACAGAAGCTGAAGCTGCCAACCTTGCTGAGGATTCTGCTGCATTGTAGCTGCATTTAATTGAATACCTGGTGACTTGGGACTTGGGATGCAAGGGCCAGTAAAGAAGACATTTGCTGATTTGGCTGAGGAGTCTGGAATGTCTGCCAACAGTTTGGTGGCAGAGTCTAGGAGAGACAGGGCGTACTTTGATTTATGACACTGGTAATTAGTAACTCTAAATGCTAACGTGGACGAGGTGTAAATCTTTTCGCTTATCCTTTCCATAGTTTTGCTATCTTTGTCAGCAGGAAGTATGGTGGTGGTAGGCAAGAGTTTGAAAGGCTTGTCTGTGGAGAAAGAGATGGTAGGTGGATCTGCTGGAAGACACTTAATCAAATGCTTAGCTGAGTCTGGGACTTTGTACAATCTACAAGTCCACAAGGAGCAGGGGGTTGAGAGCCCAGATTGAGAGATGCAGTGGAAAAAGCATCTAATAAGGCAGGCAGTATAGGAGGAATGGCCGAAGGGCTTGGTGTTTCCATCTGAATGAGGTCATAGTACCTCTTTTGTATTTCAGACATGTCTGTGGATTCCCATTTGAAGTGTTCCTTCATTTTAAAACTAGTTTCAGAGAAGGTCAAGTCTTCAACAGGGGAATCTGGATCTATAGATTCTTCATCTGGGGATCCATAACCGAAGGGAGGAGATAGTTGTGAATTATAGGAGAGGGAATCATCTGAGGAATCAGAACAGATGTCTTCCTCCCTGGTAACTGTCTCTGCAGGTTGAGGCCTAGAACTAAGAAGAGGAGGAGAAGTAGCTGATGTAGGCCTCAAGGCCATGAAAGCTGAGAAAAGGCTTTGGCTAAAAGCCTGCCAGTCTAATACTTTCTGCTGGCTGAGAAATATGCTTTCTTTTTTCTCTCTCCTCTTCAGATTCCCAACACGTGTCTGTTTAGGAGCGGGCATCAAAGTTTGAGGCAGGGAATTGGAATATTCCCCTGAACACGCTGGTTCCCCTTTGGCATCCAAAACAATTGTCGGAATAGCCTCTGCAGACATGCTCTCGCTCACCGCTAGTATGGCTTCCTCATAGGTACCTGCAACATCAGGTGCAGTGGATCCGGGTCCAGATCCTAATGCCAAGCCGATGTCGGCCACAGGCTGTGGAATGGCCAGAAGAGGCTCAGCAATTGTAACAGGCTGTAAAGATCTGGCCTTTTCAGACATTGGTTCTCCAAGTACAAATTTAGTGTATGCAGATGACTGCACAACATTTTTGGAACAAACGCCTGGCAAATAAGGCAGGCCTTATAATCGTGCGACTGTCCGACACAGAACAAACACTTATCATGGGTGTCTTTATGAGGGATCTGACAGCCACACTGACATTTACCCTTTCTGGATGATATGAAAAGGCAGCAATACAAAAAGAAACTGAAAATGTCCCAATGGGGTACTTAGCTTGAAACTTGAATCGGTCGTCAGCGAAGCAGGAACACCTGGCATATGACTGGTGGCTGGAAAGTTCGGATGGCTGGTATGTGCCGACGTCACTTTTATGGCCCACGTACTCCCGCCTAGAGCTGACGTCTCGTGCACCTAGGAGGGACTGAAAGCTTTTAGATACTGTCCATATGTATGCAAGACTAGAAGGGTAAAACCCATATGCAGAATACTGCAACATAGGAATAGAAGGACATCCAAGTAATACTGGAAAATACATCACTGTTAATATAAACATCAGTAAATACCAGGAAAAGAGCACTTCAGTGCTGCACAATAGTTCAGTTTGAACTCCCACTGCTAATATGTCGTGTCAAAACCCCATCTGAGCTATTATGTTGAGAACACACATCACCGTCTAGTCTGCGACAGCAGCAATCATTCTGATTTTATTTACATTAGTTCTAAGCTGTATGTAAAGATTTTCCGTTACAGTAGCAATACTTTCATTGTTTGAAAATAGATATCTTCATACATTAAGATACATACAGTTTACTTACAAAACCTAATTGAATCAGCACAGTCTACCTACAAAACTAAAGTTTACATAACAAAGATGTCTTGTAATTGTTTGTAAACTGATGCAGAATATCCTGCATGCGTTTATAAATTGGTATGGAAAGGCATTCTTCTAATTTTTAGAAACGTCATCTACAACTTTCAATCACATCAGATGAGGACCAAAAAAAAACAAAAAAAGCCCTTTTGTACCACTGTAACCGAAAAAAACTGGTTGGTTCTGCATTGACCACAAATGTAATAGTGGTAATTGTGCCTCCTAACTTCTTGTGTCAGAGGCAACCCACTACCACTAGCTATGGCTCTAGGAGTACAAAACTTACTCAGAATCAAGTATTGTTCATATCACAGGATGTTCTTGAACAGAATGTCAAGGAGGTTCAGTTAAAGTCTAAAGAGTAGTATTCAGTCTGAGGACAACAATTGCATCTGTTTTTTTTTTTCAAATGGTATTGTCAACTATGATTTCCAGCATGTACTGCAGTGATTCACTGCTGGGAGTGAAGCAACTGAGGTGACAAATAGTATCCCCAAATTACAGGTCAAGGTTCTTTTTCAGGAAAAAGAGCCAATGCTCTCAGCAGGTTTAAGAGAAGCAGTTACCTCAGGTGGAAAGGTTTAAGTACCTAGGGGTGCTATTCATGAGTGAAGGTAGAGAGGATTTTGAGACCTACAAGTCAATGAGTGCACTAGCAGCATCAGTGATGAGGTCATTTTAAGTAGACTGTTGTGGTGTAACTAGCAGCATCAGTGATGAGGTCATTTTAAGTAGACTGTTGTGGTGTAACTAGCAGCATCAGTGATGGGGTCATTTTAAGTAGACTGTTGTGGTGTAACTAGCAGCATCAGTGATGAGGTCATTTTAAGTAGACTGTTGTGGTGTAACTAGCAGCATCAGTGATGAGGTCATTTTAAGTAGACTGTTGTGGTGTACTATAAACCCGAGCCACAGGACAATGCTTTTAATTTGCTATTCAGTGCTCAACCTCCCCTTTGGTTGTGTGTTTTATATACTGACTGAAACGAGCATGTATATATAAGTAGCAGAATGTTTGCAGAGTATCTTGTTTCACAGTTCATGACAGAGTGAGAAGTTCAGTAAGCCATGAAGTTCTCAAAATAAAACCATGGCTCCTCTGGGATAAAAAGAGGTTGCTAAATAAGGTAGCTTGAGCTCCTTATCAAGTTGCTTATTGGTTGCCTCACACAAGTAGAGAGTTAGGCAGTGTGCTCTAAAAGGAAGCCCTGACAAAGACTGGGAGTATAATGGATGCATTAGATCTCTTAGCCTATCCTAGCAGCACCTGAGAGTCTTGGGGGAAGAGTTGGGCAATGCTTTTGGGACTAGATGAGCATGGTATATACTGCTTCACATGCTACCACCAAAATCCTCACCAGATGGACAGCTGAACAGTCTGTGTTCTCTACCCAGCCTTTTACATTTTATGGTAAAGAGCAGAATACAAAAAAATTAAAAATGAATATTCTCATATCATAACAAAAAAAATCATCACTGCCAAGCATCTTTTTCCCATTTTCTACATGGAATTGGGGTGTCATGTCAACTGTTGCCATGACTCTCAGTTCAGTGCCACTCTCCTACTTTATTGGACAGTCATGGCTAACTGTTGCAGGTCTTCTCACACAATCCATGCACTTCTTTACTGGATACCCTCATTTCCTCTGGCCTTCTTCCTGTTTGCACCAACTCTTCCTCACCGGAATATCTTCTTTTCTGCACATGTGCCTGAACCACAGTAATATGTTCCCTTTGACCTTCTCTGCAACTGGAAATACTTCGGCTTCTGCCCTGATGTTCTCGTTTCTTTGTCAGTCCAACAGTGTGCATCCTACCATTCATCTCAGGCACTTCATCTCCATCACTTCTAGCTTCCTCTGCCTTCACTGCCCAGGCTTCTGTACCATACAGTAGTAATGTTCACACCACTGTCTTGTACACCTTACTTTTCAACTTCTTTTTATACCTTACTTTTCAGCTTTTTAGGCTTTCTTCTGTGATATCCCTGACACTATGCCAGTTGGCTGCAGCCCCTGTTTCCAGCTTTGCCCACCTCATTTTTTTGTTTTATTTTTGTATTTGTTTTCTGGAGTAGCGCACTGATCTCCATGGACCATTTTCAAACTCAGCCTGGGAGTGGTGTCTGGTTAAGTGACTTGCTCTGAGTCACACATCCAACGGATGATAAAGGAATCAAACCTTGCTCAACTGGACCATAGAAAACAGCTTGATAAAAATCAACAAATCATTCAGACTTCCCTTCTTATCCACTCTTCCCAGATACTTGGAAGTTGTTAACCTGTTCCCCTATCTTTACTTCTATCTCATTTCTCAGTTCCCTCTGATTTCTCCAGTTTGTTGCCATTACAACGGTCTTATCTGTGCTTAGTTCCATCCCATGTGCCTTCAGTTTTGTATTCCATTCCACTATGCTTTGCTGAAATTCCTACTCAGACTCTGCCTGTAATTCTACAAAGTCTGCATACAGCAACTTTGTTGGTCTGTCCCTTTCAACCTGTTTGTTGATGTAGTCCATCAGTATGAACAGCAATGGACTTAGAGCTGAATCCTGATGCATACCCATTCCCACTTGGAACACCTCTGAGAGGGGACACTGCTCATACTTCAGTTATTGGGTCCTTGAACATAGTCTGCACTAATTCTACCACTTTAAAGCCATAGTAGGTCTGTCCAAATCAGCTTTTTTGGGACCTTGTCATATGCTTTTCCAAGCTCTAGGAATGTCCAGTTGGACTCTCCTTATTTCTAGCTTCTTCTCAACTCTGTCGAACATTTAAACATCAGGTCAGTTGTGTTGCATCCTGACCTGAATCTGAACTGCTCTTCTCCCATCTTACTTTTTAAAACTCTGTCTGTGTATTCATTTATTAAATCACCCTCTCCAGAACCTTCATGCAGTGTGACAGGAGTTTGAAATTGTACTGGCCACACTTGTGAGTGTCCCCTTTGTTGTTCTACACTAGCGCTAATATGCTTATTCTCCAGTCATCTGCGGTACGCCTTTCTCTCCGTACTGTTACAAGTACCCTCAGGAGCCATTTCTCCCCATCTCACCCAACATCTTGATAATATCTGCTCAGACCTTATCGGAGCTTGCTGCTTTCCCTGACTATTTTCATTAGTGCAGGCTTTTACTTCTGTGCTGTAGCCTTCTTTATCTTTCATTGTAGGTTGTGTGTGTGGGGCATTACAGATTCTGTGCAGTTTTCATTCAGAGTTGCTGAAAGCACTCCTTCCGTCTGCCTTTGATGTGCTGTGGACTGGTGAGCAGGTCGTTGCCGGCATCCCTTACGAAGGACGTCTCACCATTTACTCCTTCCATGTGCCTTTGATGTGCTGTGGACTGGTGAGCAGGTCGGTGCTGGCGTCCCTTACGAAGGAGGTCTCACCATTTACTCCTTCCATGTGCCTTTGATGTGCTGTGGACTGGTCAGCAGGTCGTTGCCGGCATCCCTTACGAAGGATGTCTCACCACTTACTCCTTCAGTCTACCTTTGATGTGCTGCGGACTGGTCAGCAGGTCATTGCCGGCATCCCTTGTGAAGGATGTCTCACCATTTACTCCTTCCTTCTGCCTTTGATGTGCTGTGCACTGGTGAGCAGGTCGTTGCTGGCGTCCCTTACGAAGGACGTCTCACCATTTACTCCTTCCATGTGCCTTTGATGTGCTATGGACTGGTCAGCAGGTCATTGCCAGTGTCCCTTACGAAGGACATCTCACCATTTACTCCTTCCATGTGCCTTCGATGTCCTGTGGACTGGTCAGCAGGTCGTTGCCGGCATCCCTTATGAAGGACGTCTCACCATTTTCTTCATCTTTCTGTTTTTGCCTTGCAACCTGAAAGCATTTCTTTGTGACGTCTACAGTGTTACTTTCCAAAAGCTGGCAGAGTGCTTCTGATGCCTTCTTCTCTGCTGTTGTAGCTGCTCTCATCTTTTTTGTTAGCCAAACAATATTCCTTCTTAGCCTGGTCTGGCTTTTCTTTCTCCCACTTTTTCCTGCACTACTACTTTCTTCAGACTGTTTCCTGAGCTTCTGCATTCCAACATCAACTTTCCTTCAGTCACATATCTCTTCTGTAGTCCTCACTCGTGGTTTTGAGGTGCTGCCATTCAACCCTCATCTATTTCTTCTTCATCCTGTGGTGCTAGAGCATTAGTAATTCCTTGAAATTTTGTGCTCTCTCTCCAATCAGTTTCCAGGTATTTAGCCTGGTCTCCATTGACCTTACAGCAATCTCTGACCACCGCTTGCAGCTGACTGTGCAACGAATGGCTTATGCAGTGGGACAACTATTTCACTGAGCATGACTTTGCAATTACCGATTCTAGCCCAGTGCCCTTTTCTTATCAGAAGGAAGTCTACCAGAGTTGCACGTTGGCCACTCTTGTATACGATCTTGGCAGTGTACCCCTCACTGAACCATGTGTTGGCCACCATCAAGCCATTTACAAAACTAAAGCTTAGAATGGCCTCTCCTTTATTCCTATTGTCCTACCTATGTAGATCCAGGCAGTCCTCATGTCTTGTTCTGCCTCTCTCAATATGTGCATTTAGGTCCCCCATTATCAGCACTAATTCATGTTGTCCTGCTTTATCTAGCAGGTCCTGGAACTGCAGTCAGAATCCATTTGTTTCCTCACTATCACAACCCTTCTGTGTGGCATAGGCTGAGATTATATATATTGCCCTGTCATTAGGCTGGAGTCAGATTGCCATGAGCCCATTACTAATTCTGATAACATCCCTCACTACAGTCTGAAGCCTCTCCTTTACAACAATTCCCACATAATTCCTCCTGAGTTATAGATTTTGGATCCCAAGCCAAGTGGCTTTACTGCACTACCCTCCTGTCATGTCTCCTGGATACACAGTATGTCCAGAACTCTCCTAACCTTCATGTCAGCCACTTCCAGGCTGAATCCTATATTGGGTGTAATAATTCCTGAATGAACACAGGGAAGACATGCAGACTCCACCCAGAAGGCACCCCAGATGAGAATCAAAATAGGAACCTCTTACTTTGTGGTGACAACACTATCCACTGTGCCACTGCAACAACTTAACAAAATATTCTGTTGAAACAAAGCTTGGGAAGCATCTGCAAATGGTCAGTTGTGATCAGTGTATAACCCCAGCAAGCAAATGTTAAATAAAATTCTGAGTAATTTAAATATGCATTAGCATGGAACTGCCTGCACAGTTACTCAGCATATATCCTTTTATAATATAGGTGGGATATAATAAGGTCTTTGCAAAAAAAAAAAAAAAAACATGGGCAGATAGAGTGAAGTGCAAGCAATCATAAATATCATGTATATTAGGATGGGGCAGGATATAGAAGTGCAAAACTTACTACTAACTCTTAGTTGTGAAATAACGAATACAACTCCTTACTGTACATGGGCAAGATTCTCAAAGCAAGCAATGGTAATTAAGAATGGGCTAGTAGTCCAAGTAATGCAAACAAAAATATCAAACATTTCAAAGGAGTGCACCAGATCTAGATCGACATTATGCAGTACACAGCACAATGTGGAAGAAAGATACCCAGACAGTTCCAATAGTAGTAGGGACAACAGGTCTTATAAAAAAAAGAATTTACAATCTTATTTAGATATGTTACCGATGCAGGTAACTCCATACGAACTTCAGGAGGAGTCATTACTGGGCACATTGCGAGTGCTGCGAAGAGCACTTCTGGCTAATATCAAAGATTGAAACAATACCAATTTCATGAACTTTAATCATACTTTGACTTAGAAATGGGGTCGAATCCGGTCATGGTATTAGAAACCCAAAAGACTTGAAGAAATTATAAAAGCATGTAACCACAATATAATACAAAAATTAAGAAGACAAAGAGGAAAAGTAGAAAAGGAGATTAGTAATGAAGAAGTTAAAGAAATAGAAACTGAGGTTATGGAGTACCTGCAAAGTGAAGGATTTGGTGTAGAAAATCTAATTCAGAAAGCACCACAACTGGATAGAGTAATGGTTATCCAAATTAAGGGGAAACCAGTGGAACAGGAAGCAATTGGTCAGGTGCCATATGAAGTTAACTTGGAGCCTTCCACAGGAAACCAGTATAAATGATTACTTGAAGCTAGACAGCAAAGGAAGAAACAGAAAACTGTGAAAGTTCTGACAAGGTCAATGTTGAGGAATGATAGGCCAGTAAGTTCTTATATGGTAGAGTAACGGATGGCACAGGATGAAATTGAAGAGATGCCACAGAAGATGCTACAGAACTTTCTATAGAATGTCCACATGAAATGGAAAACAAGGGATTGTGCCCTCAGTATGGAAGAAAAGGAGTTAAGAGAAGAGTTGCTTGATTTAATAGACAGAGGCAGATATATCAAGATCAATGAGAGAAATAGACTGCAGAAGGTTAATAAAATCCAAAAAGTCAGAAGCTTGATAAGACAAATGCACACAGTAATTAGGACTGTCCATAGAGATCCATGTGATATAACATAGGTAAACAGAATATATTACTGTGTTGCTAAATTAATAACGGATAATGTTCTACCACAAAAACACAGGGTAGTGAGGGAAAGGAAGGGGAGAAATTGAATACCATTGTGGAAATATTGAAAAGAGAAAACTATAAAACAGTTAAGACAAGAAATGTCACTGTTAGAAGACTATAGAAGAGGGAACCGATCAACAAAAATACTAAGAAAGATAGATCTGATAGAAGTGATGCGCAGTATTAGAACAGACCAGGATCTATCATGCACTATCACAAATAAACTAAACATTTCAGCAGAGGCAGAAATACTTAGAAGATACGCAGATAAATATAAAGGAAAAGTACAAAATAAGCAATTTATTGATGACCCAAAAAGTTTTATAGAGAATTAGGAAATAAGGAAAAAGGAATTGAAAGACCACCACCAAAAAAAAGAAGAAATAGATACATTTTAGAGTATCTATGAAGATCCTGTGAGACATAATGTTATTTCATTGGATATACTTTTTGTTTAATCTGAACAAACATGAGTGCATTTCAGCAGCTACTATCAACTAGTAACGAAAGGCCAAGAATGGTAAAGCATATAAATGACTTAATAAATGTACAGCGTAATCCTTTTTTACCAAATATATCTATGCAAGACACTATAATTCAAGATGATCATAATACCTCTGCTTCTTTGCACGAGTTTAAAGAAGTCCTTAAAATTTGAACATTGTATGCAACAGCTAAAGAGCTTACAACTTCAACATCTTAGTTTTGAAGCCTATATAGAGCTACACATAGTCCCTTGAGGACTTCAGATATTAAAAATGTCTAGTTATCGTGATAAATATCCTGAGCTTTTAAAAGAATGGCAAGCTATAAATTCATCATGCTCCATTCAATATATGAAATTAATGAACCAACTGAACTTCAACTAAAAACTGAGGTAGCTGAACTATACAATGTGTTGTTGGAATGGATCGAGTCAAATGCCCAAGTGCAATTGCTAGGGAATCACTAGAATGGCTTACTGTCTTTGCAAGAAAACTAACTCAGACTAAAAAGCATAAATTATCTGGAGATATACCAAGTGTAGCAGTTTCCATGAAAACCGCTCAAGTTACCAATACTACTCGACAACTGACGTCCTTTCAAGTTACCAATACTACTCGACAACTGACGTCCTTTTCCTGCTCCTGTTGAACAGACCGTTACTGATGCCACACAATGCCACGCAATTACTACCATAATTTCCAGTTTCTGTGGAACAGACCGAAACTCATGAAGCAGAAGATACATGTCCTGAAATAAACATAAAAGAAAAAAAGATTGAGAAAGGCTACTTCAATAGATATATACCAGCAGTAGTGGATTCAAACATAGTATCTGCTCTGGACCCCTTGGATTTTCCACATCTTAAGAAGAACCCACTGCCGCTACCACCACTGAGGAAATGGACATACAGCAAAGGAGACAAACACAGTGAATATCAAATGGCACGTCCGTTTACTCGCAGTCAGGTAAAATAAGCATGGAAGATACAACTGAAAACATTTTCTTTAATCTATTAGAACATGTGTTAACTGAAAAAGAATTGTTTGTTTTGAATAAAGGTTTAACATTTATTCCTGCATCAACGGCAGACATTTCACAAGTTCTGACTGAACTAAGGGTATACATTAGGAAATTAAATCTTAAAATTTTGCATACTGAGTCTGATTATATTGGTATTAAATCTTACCAAAGAACTAATACTTTTGTGCCAATAAGAACTAATACTTTTGTACCAAATACTTTTGTACCAATCTATAATAGTTATCTGCATATTTTTGAGAAATTGCTTGAGAATGATATATATATATATATATATATATATATATATATATATATATATATATATAGATATATATATATATATATATATATATATATATATATATATATATATATATATAGATATATATAGATATATATATGACAAAGGTGGAGGGGTTGTGCTGTTGAACGCTTTTTATTATAATGAAACTATGCATGAAATGTTATATATCAGGTTCATAGGTAGGTACTAGGGTATTGGCCCTAGGGCCTATACAAGCCTAGCCAAAAGGTACCCTGGCTTTCACCACCAAAGGAGATTATTTTCCTGTGCCCCTGTCAAGCAGAGCCACAGAAGTGATCCTTGGGGTGAATTTCCTAAGGATTATATGCAGATTACTAAGACTATAAGAACACAGATAATAATGAGGGTTAATTATACTACATAATATGTTGACTAGTGGTTTACTTACTAAGCAATTGTATGTAATGATATTATAACCCCTTTATATATGGCACATCAAAAATACATAAATTGTTCAGTAATCCACCCCTACGACCAATAGTTTCTGCAAGGGGTTGGATTACGGAACCTTTATCTAAAGTTTTAGGCAAGAATTCAAGGTTGTTCTAAAAACCTCAACTACAGTGGTTAAAGATACTAGAGACTTTTTGGAGCAGTTAGCATCCTGGAAAGCAACTAATATTATTGGATATTATCTGGGAACATTAGATGTCGATTCATTAGATGTCAATTCTCACTTCACTTCAATACCTAATGAGGTGGGCGTGAACATGCTAGCGGAATATATTTCATCAATACCAGAATTAAAGAAATATAATATACAGCTAACGTGCTTTACTCAAAATCATTTAGACAATAATATTTTTTTGTTTCAAGACCAGTTGTTTAAACAACAAAAAGAAGTAGCTATGGGAACTCCCATAGCCAACACCTATGCAAACAAATCTTATGTATAATGGAGAAAAAAATTTATTTTGAATAAATCAAATAAGTATGTAAATAATGTGGTCTTCTAAATACATATTGTCGACTACATAATTTTTGCTGTGGGATGGATCACTGACGGATTTAAATGAGTTTATTACTTATTTGCATAAAACTACAAACTTTTTGAAGTTTAAGAAACAAGCTACAAACAGGTCAATTTCTTTGATGTAACAATAATTAAAGACCTTAGAGTTGATATACAAACTAGATTATATACTAAAGTAAACAAATGCACATATTTGCAAAGACAAAGCATGCACCCACAATTTACTTTTAATAATATAATTAAAAATCAGACGTCTAGAGTATCATTCCTCAACACCATAGATACAGACATCGATCTACAAATGCATACATTAATACAAGATTTTGTAATAGGGCCTATAATGAACGAGCCCTTAATATTGAAAGGGAGTATGCTATACAAAAGCGAAGTACTTCTTTGAAACCTATTTTTACTAAATATACACCTATAGATACAAATAATACTATGAGTAATATGGGCCATTTCCTAGCTTCTTTCAGCCCCCTGATATAAAACACGCTAAACGCACATTTTTCAGCTTGTACCTACTCAGCACAGATCCTCGTGGTGGCCAGCAGAGTAATCCAAGCTTCAGAGAGCTAAAAAAGCGACTTTACCTGATTTAAGTATATTTTTTGTGGCTTTCCACTTCTATTTATCTAGCAACTGTATTTCGCCTGCTTGCTGATACATTGTTATTGTTTTTCTGCATTTATTCTGTTTATTGCACTTGAATTCTCAGTTTGTTACTTTTAAAATCTGTAATTGTTGCAAATTGTTTGTGTAGGCTGTGATAGCCGATTTATAGCATTTATAAGTGTCTACTGTATCTGTTTCTGCTTGTTTCTGAAAAAAAAAAAAAAAAAAAAAATATCTCTTGTTTTCCCGCCTTACTGAGCTAGAGTAGTCCAGTTTCAGAGCTTGCTGATCCCTGGACTTTGTTTGCAGTTCCTGTTACTGATTCTTTGCCAAATTTGGAGGTAGGAAGTTCCCTTGCTTACCAGTGGGAGTGGGAAGCATTGAGCTGCCTGTTGGTCCAGTTTTGTGAGGTTTCAGCCAGCAACTTGTAGTTTATTGGTCGTTTTGGGCCAGTTCCTAGCTTCTTTCAGCCCCCTGATATAAAACACGCTAAACGCGCGTTTTTTGGGTTGTACCTACTCAGCACAGATCCTCGTGGTGGCCAGCAGAGTAATCCAAGCTTCAGAGAGCTAAAAAAGCGACTTTACCTGATTTAAGTATATTTTTTGTGGCTTTCCACTTCTATTTATCTAGCTACTGTATTTCGCCTGCTTGCTGATACATTGTTATTGTTTTGCTGCATTTATTCTGTTTATTGCACTTGAATTCTCAGTTTGTTACTTTTAAAATCTGTAATTATTGCAAATTGTTTGTGTAGGCTGTGATAGCCGATTTATAGCATTTATAAGTGTTTACTGTATCTGTTTCTGCTTGTTTCTGAAAAAAAAAAAAAAAAAAAATATCTCTTGTTTTCCCGCCTTACTGAGCTAGAGTAGTCCAGTTTCAGAGCTTGCTGATCCCTGGACTTTGTTTGCAGTTCCTGTTACTGATTCTTTGCCAAATTTGGAGGTAGGACATTCCCTTGCTTACCAGTGGGAGTGGGAAGCATTGAGCTGCCTGTTGGTCCAGTTTTGTGAGGTTTCAGCCAGTAACTTGTAGTCTATTGGTCGTTTTGGGCCATTTCCTAGCTTCTTTCAGCCCCCTGATATAAAAAACGCTAAACGCGCGTTTGCGCGATTTAGCGTGGAGTTGCCACTGTTGCACACTAGGGCAGCGCCGGTTAAGCAGGTTTAAACTATTCGGGCTACCTAAAGTCCACTCTTCAAATTTTCCCTTAAAACTACCTTCCTCGAACTATACTACTGATCTAATCAGCGTATCCTATAACTAATAAGATCATCTCTACCTGACTCCGAGTAGACTATTCTTTATCTGTTAAACCTAGCACTTGCTCCTACAGTACTTATCACCTTGATACAGCACTCTCGTTATAGATAGTACCCCAAAAAGGCAAAACCCATTTCTCGGTCACCCACACCCCCCGGAATCTCTTTTAAAGTTTTTTGTCTATTCCTTCTAGCATGTCGAGGGATCAGTTGCTAGTGTCCTCTCCTGCTCAGCTGGTGAACCTGGGAATATTGAGGCAATGTTACAATTTCCTCATGTACACAGACAACCCTCTCCTCCTCCCACAAAACACAAATACATGCGAGAGATGCAACTATACGGCCAAACTGGAGGCTGAGCTCTCTCAACATAGGACTGGCAAGACCAGACAGGAGGAGAAGGTTACCACACACACTATAGACCCAGTCTCACATAGTACCATCACAACCTCAAATCATACACATAAACACACAAAGACATACTGAGGCTCTGATCAAAATCTACCAAAACAGCAGAGGCCACCAAAGCAGACACCCAAACAACTACCACCTCAGAACACAACACCTGAAACACATAGACCTCACAGTCAGAGTGTCAAACAGTCACAGCCCTTAAGGCCAAACACAATGCCAGACACACTAGTCATTGGTGACTCCATAGTCAGACACACTGATGTCCCACTCACCAGACTGAGTAAGGAGAGGGTTACAGTAAGCTGCCTGTGGGGCGCTAGAATCCGCCACATAACGCAAGCACTCAGGTCTCTCAACAGCAGGTACAAATACGACTCAGTCATTGTCCACGCTGGTGTAAACGACCTGAGACGTACCTCCTTGGACTACATGAAAAGAGACATTGAGGAGCTCTCTGATTATGTAGCCCAGGCAGGTATGACCCTGACCTTGAGCAGTATCCTACCTTCACCAAGAATGATGCCACAATAGAAAGATAAGATGATCAGCTTTAACAATTGGCTTAAACTCTGGTGTCATTCAAAGGGGATCCAATGTCTGTCTGCCTGGGATGACATGCTGGACAAGCCACGCTGCTTCACAAGGGACGGCTTGCACCTGTCACCCCTGGGATTCCGGATATTGGCAAAGGCTCTTGCCACCCCATAGTGCCTTTTTAGGCAAGGCTCAAATTCTAAACCTACCACCCTAGAACACAAAAAGGAAAAAACTAAGGGTAATGCTGCTCAATGCCAGAAGTCTCAATCTCAAAATGCACGCACTCGAGGCCCTTCTCAGTATGGAGAACATCGATGTCTGTGCTGTGACAGAAACCTGGTTCAAGGCTCCTGAGAGCACCCCAGCACTATCAGGTTTTACCTCATATCATGCGTTCCGCCCCAAAATCCGGACAATACCAAGAAAGGAGGGGGTATCCATATTCATCAAGGACACCCACACCTCAAGATTGGTGGCAACGCACGATGCATCGGAGACCATCCAGGTGCAATTAACCATAGGCAAGACTGCTCTGCAAATTGTAGCATGTTACAGGCCACCCTCACAAACTCAGGAACCTCACATGGCTTTCCTGAAAACACTGGAGGGATAAATGTATCTCCAAACACCATCATACTAGGTGACTTCAATTACCCTAATATAGACTGGGAACACTACTCAAGCCCAAACACCCTAGCCCAAAAGTTCCTGGAATTCATAAACTCAAATGCCATGGAACAACTAGTCACCATCCCCACAAGAGGGAAAACATACTTGATCTCATCATCACGAACATGGGAGCACAATGTTCAACACCGAAGTATACCCCTCACTGGTGAGATCAGATCACAAACTAATCTCGCTGGAGCTCCTCATGCCAGCCCCCCCCGAAATAAAAAGACCACAGTAAAGAACTTCTCGAAGCCGACTTCACACTTCTAAAGACTAGTGTGGTCTCCTTTAAGGCCCCGAGCGGCGGAAAACAGTACTCAAGCCGCTGAATCACTTACAAGTGCCTTCTACCAGCACCTACAGGACTGCATGGATAAGGCAATCCCAAGCAAAACAAAGACTCTTTGTACCAAAGGCAAGCGTCCAGTCTGGTGGACCCCAGCCATAAACAAACTCTACAACAAAAGGAGGAAGTTACTACAAGATAGAGCAAAATCCTTAAAAGGTAAGACACCTTTGATCACTACAAGTAAAAAACTAAGAGCTCTCATAAAATCATCCAAAGCAAACTTTGAGAGAAAAATAGCTAAAGACTCAAAAGACAATCATAAGGCCTTCTTTAGCTATGTTAGAAACCTGGGAGGAAACTCCCAGATATGCTCAGAACTAGTTCAAAATGATGTGAAGTTTACTGATCCTACAGACATTGCCAACATACTGGCTGAGAGGTTCAGTGCAAACTTCTCCCCCCCCCAAAAGGAGAGATATCTATACCAAACGATTGCAGCCCCCCAAACATCTCTAACGCCCAAGTGAGAACTGCTCTCTCCAAAGCAAAAAAACACAGCATCCATGGGACCTGATGGTGTCCCCGGCTGTGTGCTCCACGAACTCAACAAGGAATTAAACCCACAGCTAGGACAGCTGTTTAATCATAGTCTCACCTCTCTATATGTACCCAGGGAGTGGCGCACTGAGAAGTTGGTCCCACTTCACAAAGGTGGTGTCTCCACCGACCCTGGAAATTACCGGCCCATTTGCTTGACAAGCCTTATCTGCAAAGCCATGGAGAGGATCATAATGGATCTCATAAATAAAGACATAGGGAATTTGCAGACTTTGGATCCAACCCAGTTTGGCTTTGTCAAAGGCAGATCATGCCTTTTAAACTTGGTTGACTTTTTCGAAACAGTCACCAAAGCCATTGATGAGGGAAAGGCAGTTCATACAGCCTACCTCGATCTGGCGAAAGCCTTCGATACAATACCCCACTCGGGTATCATTGAAAAACTCATCAGCTTAAATGTTAACCCATACATCACAAGATGGGTTGCAAACTGGCTGAGTGACAGAACCCACAGGGTCAGAGTTGCTGGCGCCATGTCAGACTCAAAGCCTGTCACAAGTGGTGTCCCACAGGGCTCAGTCCTGAGCCCACTCTTGTTTGGCATCTACTTTTCCGAAGTACAAGCAAACACAGGAGGGTTATGGCTGGCAAAGTTTGCAGATGACTGCAAACTGGGCCAGAGTCGAAAACACATCTGACACAGATATCCTTCAAAAGGGCCTCACAGAAACGGATAACTGGTGCCAGAGCCATGGCCTAAAGTTAAATGCCAAAAAATGCATAGTCATACCCTTCGGGAAAAACAAGGTTACCCCTAGCTACCATATAGGTGGCAATCCACTGAGCACAGAAGAAGTTATCAGGGACCTGGGGACCCAGGTTGACAGTAGCCTGTCATTCGACACACATGTAGCTAAAGTAGTTAGGAAGACCTTCTACATTGCCCACCTTATCATGAAGGGATTCACATCTAGATCAAGGGAGGTCATAGTTTCCCGATACTCATCACTCATCAGACCAATGATTGAGTACAATGCCCCATTCGGAATGTATCTGACCCGACACTTGCAGCAGCTGGAGAGGCCACAAAAGTTCCTCACCAAAAGGATAAAGGGTCTCAAAAATCTGTCCTATGCTGCCCGACTGAAAGAACTTCAGCTATATTCAGTCGCTTACCGCTTGCTCAGAGGTGACCTGTGCCTGACATACAAGGCCATGTCAAACCCAGATTTGATGAATATGCTTCACCTCAAAAAATCTAGATCCATCAGAGCCACAAGGGCGGGAGACTTAAACCTCGACACGGCTATTAATAGGACATGCTGGAGGGATAGATTCATCACCCAAAGACTCCCTATGCTATGGAACAAAATCCCGGTATATGTGAGGCAGAGCACCTCGCTGGCCTTGTTCAAGAGAAATCTTGACCAATGGATGGGAGATCGCAGATATACCCCAGGGATTACCTCAGTGTCACTGCTCGACAGAGGCACAGCAAAATAATGGGTATAGTTCCCCATACTAAAGGGGTGGCGTAAGCCACAAAACTATGGGCTAGGCTTGTAAATGCCCTCGGGCAGATAGCCTAGTATGAACCTATGAACCTAAAAAAAAAGTCTATATACAATTAAAAAACAATATGTCGAGCCATGTTTACTTATGATCAAAATATAGAATGATTAAAAATATTATTAGAAAACATTGGCCAGTACTCTCATATGTTCCAGAATTAAAGCACATATATGACACAGATCCTGTGTTTAGTTATAAAAAAATCAAAGAACTTGAAAAATCTGTTATGCTATAGAGAACAAATTACAAGACAAACAATGACTAATATAAGGAGTAGGACACGACAATGTGGTAGATGTACTTTTTGTAAATACATCTATATGGAAAAAAACATTATACATCCCCTTTATAACTATCCTTTTGTACTTAGGGCATATGGTAATTGCCATACAAGAAATTTAGTTTACCTAGCAAAATGCTGTAAATGTCCAGCATATTATGCAGGTAAGACTAATCAACCGCTTAAAGACAGAATAGCTAATCATTTGTCAGATAAAGAGAAAAGTTGACACTAATGCACTAGTTAAGCATATACATAATACAAGTAGTAAGCAAATGTTTATATTTATGATATTAAGTGTTGTTTTTTCTAAACTAGTGACACTAAAATAACTGAACAAACTTCACTAAAACAAAATTGAAGAAAGAACACACCAAGCCACAGTATATATGTTAGCGCTTTCGTTTACTAGGATAAGCAAACTTCATCAGACAATTAAACAATACCATATGGATTCTTAAATATCCCAAATTAAATGACATAATCAAACCAATTTTCAAACCCTGCCTACATTTAAGACGGCAACCCCAAATGTTTTTCCTAAACTGTATGGAGGAGATATAACACTGCAGACAGAAAATGAGGAAAATAAATGGATACTACACTTTAGGTCACATCCACCAGGATTAAATGATGTTTTTAGTATTAAACCTTTTTTTTTTTTTTTTTTTTTTTTTTTTTTTTTAAAGATCAGTAATATGACAGTTTGATGTAGAAAAATTGGATATATACCTTTAAATTTGTTTTTATACTTCATTGTTTTAACATGTGACCACAATTTTTGTATTTAAGTATGGCAAACTTTTAATGAATTTTATTACCTGAAGAAGCGTATTTTGTACGTGAAAGTGTTGCAGCTATTTGTAATAAAGTCTCTTGATTTTACGCTTCATGGTTCCTGGCTTCCATTTGTTTTCTAACATAACAAAGATGCTAAATGGATAAGAGAAGTTAACGAATAAGAGGCTTAAAGGTACAGGATATGAAATGGAATGAAATAACAGCCGGAGAGACTAAAACAAAGTTAAGAAAAGCCCCAGGCCCAGGTGCAGTTCCTAACTTCTGGTTAAAAGCAGTAACATTGTTGCACAAAGATTTAGCCATGAGTAAGAACTATTTATATGCACACCCCGAACAGACATCAACCTGACTAACAGGAAAAACAATGTTCCTACTTAAGAGTAAACTTGCAAGCTACCCTAAAAATTATAGACCAATAACTTGTCTTCTGACAACGTATAAACTATACATGGGAATTGATGCCAATAGAGTTTATACTCATTTAGAAGAAAACTAAATTAGGGCAGTAGAACAAAAGGACAATAAAAGAGTCTTATGGAACAAAGGTTCATTTGTTGTTAAATAAAGTCATAGTGAAGAACTGTAAAAAGCAGAAGAATCTAAGTAGGTATGGATTGACTACAAAAAAGCATTTGATAGTATCTCACATTCATGGATAAAAGAGTGCTTAAAGATGTGTAAGATGCATCCTACACTGAGCGACTGCATTACAGTGACCATGAAACAGTGGCAGACCACTCTGCAATTAAGCCATGATAGGACAAATTATTATCCCAGGGATAAAAATTCAAAGGGGAATATACCAGGGTCTCTGTCACCGCTGCTTTTCTGCCTTGCCCTTAACCTATTATGCTGTCTAATTAACAACTTAGGTCATGGCTATAATTTGGCTCCTAGAAAACAACAAAGTATAAAGACTTCTTATCTTCTGTTTGTTGATTATTTAAAACTGTATAGTTAATCAGATGAGGAACTGAAAGCACAACTGCGAGTTGTCAAAACTTTTTCAGATGATATAAGAATGTCATTTGGTCTTGATAAATGTGCAAAAGCAACATTTAAAGCAAAAAAAAAAAAAGACTGCAATACCAGGAAAACATCAGTTTGGGGCAAGAATGTGGCATAAAACAACTTGAGCAAGAGTGTATAAATATTTATGAATTCATGAAGGATCAATAATAAAACACAAACAAATGTGAATAAAACTTAGTAAGGAATACTTCAGAAGACTTAAATTAATCCTGAAAACAGCACTGACATCTAGGAACAAAATCCAGACTATATTACAGTTTTGGGAGTGATTGACTGGCCCCAAAATGTGTTGGATAGATTAGACAGGAAAACAAGAAGGATGCTTCAATGCTCACCAAATAATTTATAAACATCGGTGCATACCAAGATTATATATTCACCATTCCGAAGGAGGGATGGGTCTCCTTGAAATTGATTACATGTATAGATCTGTAATTGTGGGACTCCACACATATCTGCTGACCTCACAAGATCCAAATATAGTGAAAGTTTTGAAACATGAGGAAAATAAATCTAAGATGACTTCTCTGCTTACTCCAGCAGAAGCATATCGGCATCAAGCAGGAATGGACATGAAACCAGAAATAGATAAAAAATCAGGCAGCAACTGAATGTGTGAAAAAACAAGAATATAAGGTGAAGGACTAGATGAGAAGGCAAGAAATGTGAAAAAAGCATAAATATAGTTGCAAGTATAGAAAACGTCTGGAAGAACCTCATGTTGATGAAGAATGAACACAGGAATGGTTAAGGAGTTGCGAATTCAAACCAGGAGATTAAAGGTTAATATTGGCAGTCCAAGATAGTGGGCTACGTACACACTGGTTTACAATGTCCATTGAACATGTGGGAGAAACAGACAAATGTGGGTTTTGTAAAACTGAATTGGAAACGGTCGCACACCTCGTTGCTGGTTGTGACCGCAGAAGGACTGTATACTAAAAGGTGTAATAATGTGGTAAAACTTCTGCACTGGGACTGTGCAAACATTATGGTATTGAAGTGGCTGAAAAACACTGGAAACATCAGCCACAAGGTATCATAGAAAATGATGAAGTTTATATCACATGGGATCATCCATTACCAACAGTTCAAAAGGTAGAAGCTAGAAAACCAGATATAGTGGTCCAAGAAAAGAAGACAAAAGTAACATTGATCATTGAACTTGTTATACCCAGTGACTACAGTGTCTTGTGTAGAGAGAGAGAGACAGTCATAACATATCAGGATCTGCAAGCAGAAACAAGAGCAATGTGGAAGAAAGATACCCAGACCGTTCCAATAGTAGTTGCAGCAACGGATCTTATAAAAAAGAATTTACAATTATATTTAAATAGGTTACCAATCCATGTAACCTCATATGAATTGCAGGAAGAGTCATTACTGGACACATTGCAGGTGCTGCGAAGAGCACTTTTGGCTGACATCAAAGATTGAAGCAATACTAATTTCATGAACTTTAATCATACTTTGACTTGGGGAATGGAGTCCATCCCCATCATAGTATTATAAACCCAAAAGATTTGGAGAAATTAAAAACATAGAAAAAGTGCTGCACAGTTCAGAAAATTCAAGCTATGGTACAGAGACGTATCTGTCCATCTTGGACGGAAAGTATGTAAATGACCACCTCCTCCTAAACTGCACAGCTTACACAGCTCAAAGTTTTCTGACCCAAGTACAAGGATTTCGGCAACATGGTGTCACACTGAATATGTAGGGAATGGAATTGAGCAGCAGTGCTCCTTCATGCCACTATTATGGTACCAAAGGCAAAGGGAAAGGGAAAAAGACAAAAGATCCACAGTCTCACAGTAAGATGACAACATTCACAAGGTGAACATAACAGCCGGGTTCATTTTGTAGAGAAACAAGTATACATACATCTAGCCATGCATCATGCTGAAAAAATAAAACAACTATCAAAATATTCCCATAACATGCCATCAACCACTGGTACAACAAAGTCCTTTGGAGTAGCTCTGATGACCAAGAGTGGGCTGTTTTTGCTACAACAATACCGATAGAGTCAGTCGTAAAACAGAATCAAAGTGAGATCATAAATGGAAACTTGGTCTGTGGAGACATGCATATGGTGCCTATCACATACAAATGATATACGACCTGCATCCCAGGTTAGAATATTATGAAATACGCAGCACATCCCTTTGATTTGGGCACTGCTGTATAACAGTATAGCTCACATTTCATATAACAGCAGGAACAATGACAGCTGGACACAGATTTGCTCATACATGCACACACACAGGTGAGGGTGTGATTGCGAGTGTTATCTGCCCATCTTAGCAATGTGTGCTAACCTTAACCATGCCCCTAACATTAATTATACACCCCTACCTTAGAAAAACCCTTTCTGTAACACTACTATTCAGATAAATTAGGTCTGAAAGTTGTGGCAGGTAAATGTTTACAGACTGCAAGAGCAGTTTGCTTTTTTTTTTTTTTTTTTTTTTTCATGTTTGGTAATTTGAATGTTTGAAATGTTTTTCAATCTTGCGGGTGTTGACATTTCAAGCATTCACGATATAATCAAGCATAAGTATATGCAACATGAAAACATTCCATAAGCTTGCAATGCAAGAATTTTATTACACAACCAGACCTCCACATATTTCACTTTTCTTTTTTTGAGTTGCAAATTATTGTTTTTTGCAGATTTTATTTTGTATTTATGTTTTTTTTTTTTGTATGACATTGTTAACCATTCATTTCAAACCTCTGCAGTAATGATGTTTATTTGGTCACCATGACATTCCTTAAATGGGACCACCGTATGGTTCATTTTCTACTGTAGTTCGCAGATCATTTTTATAGTTTTCTTTTACTACAATAATGAGAGTTATGTAAGAATTTGTTTAACCCTTTAGTTATTTTTTTTATTTTTTTGCCAATTCACTCAAGCTCTTTAGTATTGGGTCAGTTTGCAAATATAACTTTCTAGTTGGCTAGCTACGGTCAGTATTTGGTTCCATTATTTTTGTTTCTAGGATTATAATTTATATGGGCAGTGTTTTTGGGGAACTGTGTGTGCAGGTTTTGAAATTTCATTTGTTTTGCAATGTGTACAAATGAGGTAAGTTGGGAGGGTGGCCTAATGGTTAAGGTCTTTGTCTTGCAAGCACAAGGTTTGAGTCTCACAAGCGGTAATTGGCTAGGCTTAAAATGGCTCGCAAGGGCAGTTAGCTTAGTACTAATGTATGAACCTATTATAGTAGTTCTGAGGTTTTTGGATTTTTTTGTCGAAAGAGAGTAATCGATTATTGTTTTATAATGTAGTTAATTTTTATTTTCATTTTTGGCTTCTTTATGCTGTAGGTCATATTCACAAATAATGCCATTTTGAGTTAGAAGGATGCAATTTTT
Organism: Protopterus annectens; assembly: GCF_019279795.1. Taxonomy (NCBI): domain Eukaryota; kingdom Metazoa; phylum Chordata; order Ceratodontiformes; family Protopteridae; genus Protopterus; species Protopterus annectens. The sequence goes on along the minus strand of NC_056750.1, from coordinate 102,133,715 downwards.
TTCTAGTTCTATAAACATATTTAGATCTATAGCTCTGATAGATTTGCTTTTACACGTGCCAAGTTGCTTTGCTGTGTGCAAGTATATTAATTTTTTTTTTATTTTTACAATTTGATGCCTTCTAGCTTTTTTAGATGGAGTATTATCATGGCTACAGTGCATAACAACTGCTGATATTACAAAGAATAAATATTTAGACAGTATAGAGCACAGAGGTGATAAAGTATACTGTACACACTGCAGATAGGTTTTATTCCAATGCCATGTCTTAGTGTGCTGCTAGCATAAATAAATACAGAAGAAACTCACCAAAAGTGGAAACTGATGGAAAACAGAAATTTATTTAAAAAGACTCCTTCAGTTTGATTTCATGCAGATGGCTTTTTTTTAAATAGGATAAGTGTGTACATGCAAGTGTGTATATAGGTTCATAGCTGATTAAGACGAGCCATACATCCCACATCTGACAACTTTTAATACCCTTGGGTTATATTAAGGGGTGTATATAGGTTGGGCATGGGTGGTGAGGTACCTACAGGCATTTGTCTAACTGAGATGTGTGTCAGACTAGGGGTAAATTTCAGATTCCCCATCTTGAGTTCAGTTGGGGAAAAACTCTTCTGCTTATGGATAGGAGGCATGTTGTAGAGAAGGGGGGAGTCTCTGATACACAAACCTGTCCCTACAACAGATCCTATTTACAGTGCAGATGAGGGTTATGTCCCTAGATCAGGTAATACTGACGCTATTTGTTTTGCAGTTGTGCAATAGGTCTATCAGAGTGGGCTCAAGGGATACTTTGTAGGCCAGGTATGGAGCGCTTCACAAAAGTCAATAGGAAGCCAAGTACAGGGATAAAGCTTTGAGGAGGTCCACATAGAATATGTTTATGTCCAATACTCTCTTCATTAGAAGCTTCTTTGGATGCTCCAGGTTAGTATATGCCTGACCAGAATCATGCCAAAGGGGGCGATGTACTCAATGACTGGCCTAATGAGGACTGCGCATAGTAGAACAATGACATCTTTAGACCTAGATGCCATACCTTCTCTTATAAGTTGCAACAGAGAATGATTTCCTTACTACCACACACACAATGTAGCAAGGCTTGGTTACCATCTACATGTGTTCTCATATCTCTGACCAATGGGTCTAATCTTAGGGGGTGTATTATGAATGCAATGGTTTCCACGAACAGCCATTTTCTCAAAGGATACTATTATGTTTTTCTTGGCACTGAATTGTAGACCATAGCTCTGGCAGCAGTTATTGATCTGTGTCAGGCCTTCCTGGAGGGTACTTGTGTCTTTGTGGAAGTCTATGACTGTCTAGTTTGCAATCTTCTGCAGACTTGGTCTGCCAGAGCCCCTTGACATTAGTCTTGACTTCAGAGATGTAAATGCCAAAAAGGAGTATTCCAGCACTGAAGCGTGAGAGACTCTGTTAGAGACCGGCCTTTTTTGAGGAGGTAGACTCCCCTATCATAACTTCTTGGGTCCTATCTTTGAGCCAGCGGGCTTAATCAGTAGGTGGCATAGAGGTTTAAACCTAATTTATGTCCAGATCAAACCAAGTAGTATGCGCCATTTTGATCTTGTCCATTAGTTTGGTGACCTTCTTAAAGAAGTCCACCAGTGAGTAGGCATGATCTGCCCTTAACAAAACCAAACTGGGTTGGTTCCAGGGTATAAAGTTTCCTTTGTCATTGTTTACCATTTCAATGATCATTTTTGCATGGCTTTGCATATGACACTAGTCAAAGTTATGGGTCTGTAGCTACTTAGATTTGTAGAAGGCTTGTTCTTGTGCAGAGCGATGACAGTTGCAGTCTTCCATTCGCTTGGCATGAAACCTGTCTGGAGGCCATAGTTAAATAGTGATTCCAGTAGTCCTGATAGGTCATGCCTCATTTTATTAAGGAGGCATCTGAGGATATTATTGGAGTCTATCAATGCAGTGTTCTTGGCATTGGAGAGTCTGTTTAGGACTTATTATCTCGAGATAGCCGAGGGAGTTATGGTTGAGGGTATTTTCTGAGGGGTATTAAGGGGGAGATGGGGGTAAAACTGAAGCTGAATTTCCAGCCAGTATGTTTGTTACATCGTCCAATTCAGTACAGGTGACAGCATTTACAATTAGTTCAGCACATTAAGTTGTAGCAATTTTGAGGTTGTTAATGTAGCTGAAGAATACCATGTGATCTTCATTTGGGAGACTATTTTTACCTCAAATTTGTCTTTGGTAGAGTTGCTGCTTGTTTAGGGTGATGAGAGAGTTATTACCTTGGTGGCCATTGCACTTTCTAATGTTTTCCATGATTTTCTTCCCTTTGTTATACAAACTATTGATGCTGGGATTCTACCAGCGCGGCTTGGTTACGGAGTTTGTTCTATTCTTATTCTGGGTAAGTACAGCTGTTTCCTGTGAAGCCGTGAACATAACTGTACAGGGTTTTTGTGTTTTGCTAGGATGTTAATTTATAGTAGGAAGCTTGCCTTAGTAAAATTCCTAAAAGATCTAGGGTTAGCTGGGGTCCTGGGTTTATTTTGAAGAAGACAGCTTTATGGTTCAACCTCAGGGGAAGGGGGGGGGGTGACATTCTGTATGTTAGTGAGAAGTGGCTTAAGGAGCTTAGCATCCCTAGTGGGTCTACAAACTAGATGCTTCAAGGTGTTTCCATTTACAAAGTCCAGGAATCTCAGGGTCTGTATGTGTGGCATCATGCATGATGCCAAGTTTAGACTTGGAATCATTAAAGTCACCCATAAATGTGGTGTTGGGTTGAATGTGGAATGTCTCCAGTACATGTAAGCATGTGTTATGGGTTTTCCTGGGTCATAGAGGGTGACTGATAGCTTACAAGGATCTAGTATGGGGCTTTGCCCATGGTAATTTGGACATGCAGAAGTTGAAATGCATCATACTGTTAGACTAGCCTTCAGGAGTGACTGATTTTGATGTAAGTTGAGACATCTCCACCATCTGTCCCTCCCTGTGCAGTAGCTGCTCTAAATGTGTGGACATTACAGCCCTGCACTGCCCAGGTGCTACCTGTGGCTTTAATCCATGTGTCTGTAACTGCACAGATTTCTACATTTTCCAGAATGAGGAGAGTTTGCAGTGAGTAGAGTTTCTTGTTTAAGCTCATTGCTTTGAACAGCAACACCTTTAGATTTTTTTGCTTTGATTTTGCTATAGCTAAAATATTTATCAGGTTAGGAATGCCTAAAAAAGGTACTATGGAGATAGACAAGTTTTTTTCCTAATATTCAAAAGACAAGAGGGGAGAGGTGCAGAAAAATCCCTGGCAAAGCAGCATGGTCTGAAAACCATACCATCCAGGCAAACAGCTATCGTGTACCCCCTTCAAATAACACCAAAAACTAAGCCAATTATTAAAGCAAATTATTTTCTGCTCATGCGGTGGCATCAACTTTGGAGATGACAAAATGCTGCTCAATGCCAGGCTCATACCTGCGGTTACTGTGGCATCATCCTTGGAGATGGTAGGATGCTGCTCAGTGCCAGGCACGTACCTGCTGGTAATGTGGCATCATCCTTGGAGATGGTAGAATGCTGCTCAGTGCCAGGCTCATAGCTGCTCTTATTATGGCATCATCCTTGAGATGGTAGGATGCTGCTCAGTGCCAGACTCTTACCTGCTGGCATTGTGGCATCATCCTTGGAGATGGTAGGATGCTGCTCAGTGTTAGGCTCGTACCTGCGGTTACTGTGGCATCATCCTTGGAGATGGTAGGGTGCTGTTCAGTGCTAGGCTCATACCTGCTGGTATTGTGGTATCATCCTTGTAGATGGTAGGATGCTGCTCAGTGCTAGGCTCATACCTGCTGGTATTGTGGCATCATCCTTGGAGATGGTAGGATGCTGCTCAGTGTTAGGCTCATAGCTGCTGGTATTGTGGTACCATCCTTGGAGATGGTAGGATGCTGTTCAGTGCTAGGCTCATACCTGCTGGTATTGTGGCATCATCCTTGGAGATGGTAGGATGCTGCTCAGTGCTAGGCTCATACCTGCTGGTATTGTGGTATCATCATTGTAGATGATAGAATGCTGCTCAATGCTAGGTTCATACTGGCCTGGGGCACAATTTCAGAGCTCCATCATGTTGGTCTTCATGCAGATCAGGAAATTTCTTCTTAGACTTTTTACACCCACATGCAGTACAAGGCATACAAATACTTGTGGTTTAATGAGTGGCGTGAGTGCACAATCTGGCACACCCTTGGCCATAGATAGCCAACGGACTCTCTCCTTTACTTAGCCTGGTGAGTGGAACATTTATGACCAAAATATTGGTTGTGTGACAAACAAGGATTTATATAAAACAAACCATATTAACATGTTCCCAGTTACAAACAGTACACATCACATATATGTTTTTGTTTAATTGCCAGTCCATCAAAACATAAATTGATCAATTCCTGCCTTCCCTTAAACCTTTCAGACATTATTCTGCATGTATGTACCTTCGTTGAAGGTTGTGCGTTACGGCTGGCAACTTGGCACGTAAAAATCCACTGCCAATCATTAATGGTCCGGAGTTCTGCTGTGGCGACCCCTAACCAGGAAAAGCCAAAAGACATAACAACAACAACATTGTTCCCATAGTTTCCATGTTTTCTCATGCAAATTGCTCCTTCCATTTTCTGAACCCCCCCCCCCCCATTTCTAGTGCTTTTATCTCTCTTACAATATTCAGTACTTCAGATATGGTTGGTTTGAACTTTGATTTTCATTTTCTAGTTACTGCTTTTTTTAGCAACCACCAGATTTAAACTGAGCAAGGCCTTACTATGTCTAGGCAATTCAGATCTACATCTTGGCTCAAAAACATAATTTCCATAGTTATACCCATTTGCTCCCTCATAATTCTGACAGTGTACTCTATAGGGAATTTTTAAAAGCCTTCCTAAACATTACATTCCCAGAATATATGTTCTCAGTTACCGCTTTCTTCCCCATCAAACTTCCAACATTTGCAGTCTACCCGAGGAAACATTCTTTGGTGCCTTACCTATGTAAGCACTTCCAAGCCATAATCCTAAATCCTGTACACTTTGTGCATATTTGACAGCCACATGTCTCCAATTGCTTGCTTGTGTATTTATCCAGAATCTCCTTCCAATCCTTTCTAAACTCCTCTGCTTGATTCCTATAGTTATTGTGCAATATTTTATATGCTCTATTAATTATTACTTTAACAGCAGCTTCTATTCTAGATTCAACTAAGTCCACCAGAGCAGGTCTTTCACTTAGGATTCCCATATCTCTGTCTATACTCTGATGTCAGTCCCTGATAGGGAAGGCAGACTCTAGCCTGCAGTCCAAATGCCTTCTTGTCCTCTTCCCATTCTATTACCTTTCCCTCTCTAGTTATTTGCTCCCAATACATTGGATCCTTTGCTGGTTTTCTCCAGTAAATTCCACCCCCCTCTTGCCTATTCTCTGCAGTCACCGCATCAGCAAAGTCTCCTTTCTCCATTCTCATGTGGGCTTAGTCCTTACAATACTTTCTGCTACTTTATTAATACAATATTCTGCATGGCTGCTTTTATTCTCTTTAAGGATATGCATCCAAAATCCCACTGTCCTTACCTTTTGAATTTTCTACCTGCTTCATCATCATCTCTTTACACTTGGAATTATAGATTTCTTCTTGTGTTATGTATATGAGACTTAACTGTGTAGCTCTAAAATATTTCTTCACAACAGAAAATCCTAAACCACTTTGTTCTATTGGAAGGATCACCTTACCCCACTTGACTCTTGCCCTCGTTTCCTCCTAGATAAAATCCTTTAGCTCTGTATTAATCACTGTCTACAACTTCTCCTTTCATTGATAAAAATATACCTGACCTATATATAAAACTAAAGGGACTAAAAACATTTTCATTGTATCTTATCCATATCCATAAACAAGAGCTTCCAGTTTCTCAGTGTATGTATTATCATGTTCCCATAAATATGGGTAATGCTGAACCAATTCAGTTTTGTGGCTACATGGTTTTCAGTTATAATTTTGCTTTATCTTCACTAATTTTATAGCCTGAAAAAACCTAAACTTTTTCAAAATGTTCCACAACACAATGAGATGTCCATTTCTGGTTTCATCAGGTACAAAATAATATTGTTTGCAATGCAAAGTCAACTTTTTTTTTATTACCATACCAATTATTTCCTTGAATATCCGAGTCCCTTATTTTCTCTGCTCTAAATATTACACAAATAACAAAGAGGAAAGAGGATAGCTTTCCTGGTTCCTTACATGGTTCCTCTGTTCACACAAAACTTATCAGAGAGGAACCATTCCACTTTAATATTTGCCTCAGATCCCTCATATATTCTTAAAATCAGCCTTATTATTGTATTATTGTATCAGAGAAAGCAAATGCTTCTATTGCCCCACTCAAAATCCCATCATACTCTGTTGAAATCAAGACCCGTTAATAACAGTAGTCTTTTTACAGTCTGCTTCCTTCTGGATCATCATTGTTCTATTAATGTTGTCAAATGTTTGCCGCCTCTCCGTAAAACCAAACTGATCCATATCTATAAATCTTGGCAACACCTTTGCCATTCTTTTAGCTACTCTAGACAAACACTTCATAATCATGGTTTAAAATTGAAATGGGCCAATATGAAGCTGGGTCTGATGGTCTTTATTTACTGTCTTTAGGCATTAGAGCCACCACAGCTTTCTTCCATGATGCTGGTGCTTCCTTTCCTTTCAAAATAATGTTAAACAAAACTTCCAGATCATTATATAGCTGCCAAATTTCCACTGGAATACCATCTATTACTGGAGACTTTCCTGCAGATTAATTATATGTCACAATTTTTAGCATCTCCTCCTACCTCAAGTGTTAATTGTTGAATTTCATCTACCCCTAAATCATGGCATATTTAAGTCTTCCATAAATATTTCCACTTGGACTCTCTCTTGATTTCCACATTTCTCTGCTTTACAACAATTTTTACAAAAATTTCCAAAATATTTTTAATACCTCTAGAAGATCTTCAGTTATATTTCTTGTAAGTTTGGCAGCAACCCCCTCTCCTTTCTGCCCGAGTCACTATGCTAAAAGATTTTTTGCTCTACAATTATTATTAAAAACAGTTGCATGACAATCTTTCTAAAATCATGTAAGTTATCTAGATACACCCTTATTTTCTCTAACAGTATGCAGTTGCACCTCTACTTATTCTGCAACACTAATTTTTATCAGCCCCACTAAATATTTCTGGTTACTTCTTAACTATTTTTTCTTTTATTTCTACTCTGTTTTTAAATTCCGCTTTAATTTTATCCCACTTGCTATGCTATACCTTCTGAAGAAATTTCTATTTTGGCCATTGACTCCTGAATAATTTCCACTACCCATTCTTTAAATTCCTCTGTTTTTAACAGGCAGGCGAGGAAGTGCCAGTGTCTCATTCTTACTTCGTTAACCTACATTTTTCTTAGTTGTTATTGGTGAATGATCTTAAATAGTTATTGGATGTGCATCGAAGCTTTCAATTATATGCACATGTTTCTGTGAAATATAGGTTCTTTCTAGTCTAGCCCAGTTAATGTAGATTGGGGAACGATATCCAAATTCTCCAAGTTTTTACAACTGAATTCACATCTTCCATATCAAATATTTTCAAAAATTTCTCAGACAACTACCTTCATTTGTTACTTTCCCTGTTGGTCCTCAGATACATTCTCACTGTTGCAAATCAAGTTCCAGTCACCACCTATGTAATATTCTTTGCCAAAATTTGATTATTTCTCCCCAAATTTTCTTAACCTCCATAATAGCAGTTTTAGGAAGGATATGAATACATTCCAGTGTAATCCTCCTGCCTTGCCACTTTGTGTCTTTCGACTTTTCCCAGTTAGGGGTCGCCACAGCGGACCTCCGATCTGCTAATAAATTGGCAGTTGATTTTTACGTACCGGCTTGCCAGGCCTGATGCACAACCTTCAATGAAGGTACGCCCATTCACGCATGTCTCCATGCAGAAGACTCTAGAGCTCTTCTTGCAATTAGTACAAATACTTATATTTTCCTTTGCCCTGAACATTCTTCTGAATATTCATCCTGAAATCCCTTCTTTATTAAATTTACATAGTCACTTCTTTCCAAATAGGTCTTCTGTAGCATTGCTATTTACACACTGCATTTCTTAATATAATTCAGTACTATTACCCTTTTATATATACCTGTGAGACCACTGACATTCCAAACTAATACGGATACTGCAGCCATTATGATAAGAAATTATTACTCCCATACATTATACATGACAGCTTTAAAAATGTCTGTTTCCAGTTTTGGTGTTACATGCACCCACTAATCTTTGCCAAGTTGATCCTTTATACAGTTGTTTTTTGTCATCTCCATTTAAAGCTATGTCACATTTTACAGGACTATGTTTTAATGAAAACCTTCAAAAAATACCATCAAAACACCCCATAACCTATTAACTTAAAGCAAACACACAAAACAATGTACATCTTCAAATAATGTAGTTTAACTCCCCAGATAGGAACAATTGTCCCAAATTGACAGCTGCACCCGCAGGTATTACCTAATCTAAAATAAAGGTTTTACAGGCTAAGGTGTATGTTACAACCTTAAGAAAAAGTGCACTGGCTATCTTTAAATAAACCTAAATTATAAACTGTTCTAGTAAATGTACTGCAGTATTTAGGTACCAGGAAAGCTGCTACCTCTTATTCACTTCCAAAGCTGCTTGTCCTTGTAACTTTTAAGTTTACATTTCTCCCAGCAAACAATGTCCATAACTCTCAAGATGTATTGCCTGGACCTGTTATCAGCTTGTCTCCATGGAAATATAAAAACAGAATGTAAAGCAGCCCTTATCTGCAGACTATATAACTCACATTGAGTGTGTATTTGCTAAAGAAAAACTTATTACATTCATAGTGTTCTCTTATTTTTATGGCACACATGCTTACACAAGAAACTTATGAGATTAAGCCAAGGGCATAAATTCAGAAATTCACCAAGGCAAAAGTAACAGAAAACATCTCTGCTCTACATATATCATCAGTGCACTTTTACACCCCCTTCCTCCACCCCATCCACCCAAGATTACAGCCTGTTGATTTAAGTACGTTTTCATACAGCCTTTTTCTTTTTACATTGTAATGCCTACATTTCTTAAAATTAAAAAAAAAATCACTGAAAATGCTTTACTGAGGTTTATACAAATATCATTAACAAAAATTGCTCTACTTATTTACTTTTTTCATTTTCTGACAAAGAGGCTATATGCCTTTCAGTCCCTCAACAAGTTTAATGAAGTAAGCAACAGTCCAGTCTTTCCCATTCACTTTTTCTTGTAAAGCCATACTTCACAAATGTGATTGATGCTTTCTAGTCTCGCATTTACTTACTAATTTCAGTGTTGCTGGTTTCAATGGTGCAGCGGTTAGCGTTGTCGCCTCACAGCAAGAGGCTTTCCAGTTCCATCCTCGGCTGGAGTGCCTTCTGTGTGGAGTCTGCATGGCCTCCCTGCAATCAACTGAACATTAAAAGACATGCAGGTAGGTGCATGAATATGTGTGCCTTCTTTAAAGGCTGGGCTGGCAACTCAACACTGTAAAAATCCACTGCTAATCATAAGAGGACCGGTGATCCACTCTGGCAACCCCTAACTGAGAAAAGCCGAAAGTGTTGCTGGTCTTCTTCCTGTTCATCTCCATTTTCCAATACCCAGACTCAGATTCAAGTCCAAGGTACTCAAGATTTATCTAGTCAACTCCTGTGCTTTTTTTCTCTCTCTCAAGAATTTTTCTATGGAACATTGGAAAAGGTTTCACTGGTAAAGACTTTCTATGAGCTTTATTATCAGAAGAATAAGAAGCAGAGTTCTATTCTGTTTGAAGGCTCACTTTTTGTTGGACCAACTTTTGCATTTCCTCCTGTATGCATAAAAAACAGAGTTTGATCCTCCAGGAAAAAATATTCTTAAGACAGATGGATACAGCATCTTGAATCACATATACCTACCTCTTGGCATTCTCTGAATGCAGAGATAAATGTGCTTCTCTTCTGTGTAGTGTACAGTGAATAATTCATTTTCTAAAAACATTCTACTGTCTCCAGTTTTTTATACTTTGCCTTTCTACCACAATTTTGTCAGGGTCAACTCTTTAATCTGGCAGGATTGCATCTTTATTATTAGAGGTCTCAGCTGCTTTCTTATGGCCAAGTTTGGAGCATACACACAATGTATCCTTTCAATTAATATTTCTGCTGTGGAATACTAGTCCAGTCGCTTATTTGTGCTTTCATAAAATTAATATAGTCTGTTCCTTCCAGTATCTCTGGTAAAGCAGAAAATCTTAGGTTTTCTCTATGTACTCTGTCCTCTACCTCTTCCATTTATTGAAACCGCTCTTATTGTGCAGTTTAATACTCAGCCAGCTATTTAATTTTCACATCTAATTTTTGCAATTTTATCAGTTCATCTGAACAGCTATTTAAAACTTCTTCCATTTTTTCCAGTCTTTTTGAGTTGATCTATTCCTTCAACATTCCATTTAATTGAATCAATTCTGACAACACTTTATTTTTCCTTTAAATTACTAGAAGCCATCTCTTTTACCAGAGCTGGAGCTTGAACTTTTTTTTTCCTGAACAGTTACAGGATTCTTCCCAGTCAATGATTTTTCTTCACCTTTTCTAGCCGATTTTCTTTCAGGATCTCTAGGCTTCTTCTTTGATGGCATCCAGGCAGTGTACTTACTAGCCAGTAACTGAATTTTACTAAAATTGGCAGAATTACTGGCCTTTAGCTCGGTTTCTTTTTTCACACTGGGAGAGCGAAGTTAAGCTGTTGATCAGTGTGCAGCCATTTTGCAAGTGTTGTGATCCCATTTGTGTTGAACCATGTCTCTGTGAGGATACATATATCAATGTTTTCCAAGCTAAGGAGCTTTTTTATTATTAAGGTTCTGAGCACTGAGCAGCAGTGCACTTATACACTCTGGATTCTAGGAGATATTTTAGAAGACTGACACTGCCTAAAAATAGGCACTGTGGAGCGGACAAGGATTTAGCCAATATATAACAACTTTGAGGGGAAGGTGCAGGCTATCCCTGGAAAAGCAGTTTGTACTGTCAACAGTCTCCTCCCAGGCAGATATACTGTGTACCCCCATATAACAACATCAGAAGCTAAGCAGGTTGAAGTCAACAGTCTTTTCTTCATATTTCAAAATCATTCTTGGTGATGATAGCAGAATGCTACTTAAGGCTAGGGTCGTACCTGCCTAAGACACATATGCAAGAGCTCCATCATGTCTATCTTCATGTAGTACAGGGAGGTTAATCTTGGGTAATTTACACCCACATGCACCATTACTATGTCATATGTATACCTGGCGAGTGGCACATCTGTGTATTTCACTATAGCATCACCTATGACTAGGATATTGAATTGTGTGGAAGGTTGCCTTATGGGCTTTTGACTTGAGACACTGACTCCAACATATAAGTCATAGTTGATGCTGACTGTGTTATGTTTTTGTGATGTGGCTGAGGGCACTAATTTCTTGGATTACATTTAGGAGGCTTTTGTGATTTAGGTAGGTTATTTTTCAGAGCCTCAACATCTGTATATTGGGTCTGAGCGATGTGTGATTTGTTTTTGTAAATGCTATGTAATACTGACAACCCACTTTTTATTTATGACTTGGTGTGAGATCCTCACCTCCAGTAACATTCTATAACTATCTCTCTCACATATTGTCTCAATTTTTAGTGTATAGTAGTTAGTAAACATGAAACAATTGCTATATTGTCTCAGGATACCCATGTCAAATAAATTGGCTAAAGAGACAGATGGAAAGTGCAATCCCATGGTACCAGGTGCTTATTAATGCAGGCTGACTGAGAAGTGATGTTTATAAGGTTATCTGTTCAAAATGAACAAAACTAAGTGCACCTACAAGGAGCAATGAGTCTCTTAGCACAAAGCACAACCCCCTTTTACAACTACTGCCTATTAAGTGCATTGGGAATTTATGTAGTAGGTTCTACAGAGAAGTGTAAGGCTCTGAAAGCCTGCATCTATACAGTGCACAGACACAGCTGCACGAGGATTAGTGCCACACAAATATGGGCAATTTATAATGCAGAGAATCAGCTTACAGGCCAATAACAAAACAGCACACTTCAATGTTCGGCAGCAATCACAGGTCTACAAATGGTTAGGTTCCATCTCTACCCTCACTAGAACACAAACCAGGATTATACTTAGATTACAATAACTACAAATAAGAAGTGCAAAATTATTACAGTTCTCAGTTACAGTCTGAGTTAGTTCAAACTACTCTGCTCTACTGATAAGGGTACTGACTGCTCACCAATTTTGGACAACAACAAACAGAATAAGCATTCTAGAAGAGCTGGCCCTCTTATCTTTAAACACTCAGACACTTGGGACATGGAACAGAAAGCATTTGAGCATTTTATTCCATAAACCATCGGGAAGAATGCCTCTATAATCTCACGGGAAAGTGCCAAACTATTGCCTATAGCTAGTTGCCATGCTGCTAAACCACTGCTGCTAGCCAAAAAAGGAAAATGGAAAGATCCTGGAGCAGATTGTTCCGGAATCCAGTCAGTATGCAAATTAATGTGTTTAGAACGTTACTCAGTTAACACAATATGAAAAAAGGAAAAGCAAAATGTGGCAAATCTGAAGAAAGAAAATACAGAATTACATGTTGTAAGTGAAAGTACTCGGATAAGGTCTAGTGTGAATCATCTACTGCCTCCGATTGTTCTGTTTCAAACAGAGCTCTATTTGATTTGATGTTAATTTGCAGACAGTGTTTGGCATGCAACTTGGGTAGAATTTCTCCTAGCAAGAAAAGGGCATTTGGCATAGAATCAGTTTGCAAAGTCATTCGCAGAACATCAGCCCACAGCATAAACCAGCTGATGGCCACAATTACCTGCAAACAGTAGTCAGATAAAGTTCTAAGGTCAGAGACTAGGCTGAAGACCTGGAAGCTGACTGTAGCAAAAGCACAAAACTTCAACAAAATACTCATGACTCCCACATCTGAGGAAGATGAGGAAATAGGTGAATTTGAAATATGGCTCCCGAGGGTACTCAATGCAGTATGGAGAGAAAGGCAGCTCTCTCACAACTGGAGAATAAGCATCCTATTGTCAATATAGAAGAGCAAAGGACTGCTCCTAAACAATAGATTAATCTTTCTAATAAGATTTTTTTTAAAGAATAGGGTGTCACATAGGTTGCATTTTGTGAACTATGAAAATCCATAAACACATGGCAAGAAAATATCCTCTGATAACAGGTATAAATAGAGCCCAGAAATGAGCTTTTTGTACTGTCTTTTGTTTAGCTCCATATGTACCTGCAGACAATCTCATTTCACTCTGCAAACTAACTCCTGCAGATGTCATTTAGCAATTGCTTTCTGCACCTGTAAAACTTTACCAGATGGTACTTGTTCCTGTAAGATGGTACACATTCCTGTACTGGCTTTGTTCAGCTCTGCAGACTTTGCCAGTTAAAGCTTAAAAATGCTACACTGATCTCCAGAAAGTCTCCCTCTCATTGTGTTCAATAGCCGACATTCAAGCCGAGGATGGAGAAGAAACAAGAGCAAAATAGAGCAGCTAAACATACCCGTGTAACCAAGTATATGGTTTGATTCATGCAATGTGACCAAGGGTAGCACGGTACACTTTATTTTTATGTTTATAGGGCCCTCCACCCTGTGTCATGTCTAAGGCTCAATTTGCCCCCTGCTTATTCTGGCTCTGTGCAGGCCAAGCATAAGGACTCAGTAATACGAGAACAGACAATGTTCAGGCTGACACAGGGGGTCCTAGTGGGAGTAAGTATTCATCGATGTTCAGCTCTGAGCACACTCCTGTTCATACTGGTGATGGATTACATTAACAAACAGGTTGGGGGGGGTCAGGTCAACAAAGCTGCTGAATGCAGATAATGTGGCATTATAAGCAGACTCTGAACAGGAGTCTTAGCACATAAGGGCAGAGAGTGCAAAATTTAAGACATTATGGGATGTTACTGAGTACAGACAAGACAGCTGTCATGTCAGTAAATGGTGGAAATAAAAACATTGAAAATTCAAACTATAGTGTAAAATGGTGACACAAACCATTTAGTAAAAACTGGAAGACAGACCTAGATAAGCTTCCCATTAATACCTTAAACCACCTGTAGTGGAGAACCAACAGCATATATGCAAATGACCTCTTAAGGGCATACCAGTGTTTCAGCTGCACGTCTTCTGAATGCCAGTGACTTTTTACTTTCTAAATCTTTGTGTGTTCACTCAAGTCAATAAAGCCAAACAACTAGCTATAGAAATGCATATTTTGGTCTTTTTTGACATCATTATGGTATGACTAAATTATTTGGTTATACTTTAGAAATGGAGATTTTAAAATCAAGATGTATATTCATAAACATGATGTTGCCTGCAAAATATCCCAAACAACATCCAAACCAAAGGGCAAAAAGGTCACGCAGGCAAATCAGTCGTAAAAACTACAAGAAGCCCTACCAGGCTAAAGCCTTCAATGTGTAATATCTTAAATCTCCTGTAAAGGAGGCCCATGGGATAGATGTAAATAACCCCTTAAGGATGTAGCAGTGTTTTACTTTCCAAGTTTTTATGGGTACATCCAGATCAATAAGGCCAAACCACACAAGATGCAGACATGCATATTTTTTCCTTTTTTGACCTTATTGGTACTGCATGAGTGGACTGCTTCATCATGTTTTGTAAACAGAGCTTAACGTCCATAATATTATGTTGCCTGCAAAATATCTCAAAGTCCAAGCCAAAGGGTTAAGAGGTCACATAGGCAAACGATCCGGTAAAAACTGCAAGAAAGACCTAGCCAAGCTAGAATTTTACCACCGTCGATTTGGGAGGAGTGGTTGAGAGGAAAGGAAGAAGCCTTACTGAGGCGGTCCAAGCTAGCCTTAGAAATGCTGCATTCATCTGTCCCAGAGGGTCAGGGTAATGTGTGACAGAAGAATGCCAAAGAAGCTGAAAAGTAAGTTATATAAAACAGCAATGTGACTGGCACTGCTGCACGGTACAGAAAGCTGGGCAGTGAAGGTAGAGCAGTTGAGGAAGCTAAAGATAATGGAGATTAAGTGCTTGAGAAAGGTGGTGGATCGCATTTTGTGGGACTGAAAAAAAATTATATCTGAGCAGAATTCAAAATAGTTCATGGCTGAAAAGGTAAAATTGAATGTATTACAGTATTTTGAACATGTGCAGGAAAGCAGATGATGATTTATGAAAGACAGGAAGAGAGGAGACAGAGATATCCAGGCCAAGAGATGAATGGATTGTAAGGCAGAAGACCTGTGGCATTCATCATGACTAAAAAGGTAGGAGAGTGACTCAATCGAAAGAGGTGAGGACAGTTTACCACACACTGACTCCATGTAGAAAATGAGAAAAAAATGGAACCAATGGTAATGTGTACAAAGTTACACGATTCAAGCTTTCATTCACACTTCATAACTGCTGTCACGTCTTTAAATTCTCCACACTCTTTTGTGCTGATATAGCTTGAAGCTTCCACCCACTTTTTGTTGGTAAGAGACACTTAGAGATGTCCTCCATTCTCCTTTTGTTTTTCTCCAGGTATGCAGTACAATTCCATCTTGAACAGAAAGTGTTCAGTTGGAAATTGCTTCAGGCTCCGGGTTACCAGACAAAGTGCTGCAGAAGAGGAAACTGGCTGAAAAGGATACCATATTTCCTGAAGCTCAGACACAGACACTACAAGTAGGACATGCAGAGTATATTATTTGCAAGTTTGCAAGGTGGAAGGACATCCAAATTCAGTGCTCAGCTTTAATAAGAACCCTGGGGGGGGGGGGGTCACAGTGACGCAGTTAAAAAGTAATACTTCCTGTTATGAAGACATACCACCATTATGTTTACATATGCTCGAAAGATTCAAAGAAATACACAGTACAACAAAAATGTATGCGGTACATTAGAATCCTAGGTTTGCTTATTAAGGTTGTGAGACACTAATTTTGTGCAAGACAAACTAATATATACCACCATTATTTATCAAGATTGTTCAAAATAGACAACAAAAATGTACTGTGTAACCGGTAGTGGTAGCCTTGTTTTATTATCTAGGTAGATGCTGTGCCACACACAGGACCCATGTTCATATTATTTATATTTAATTTTGTAAAAATAAGCAGAATTTAACATAGAAAGTGAGCTTCATACTTCAACGACACCAAACATAGGCATGTAATATATTTACAAGCATAATTTCATACCACAAATCATTATATTTAATATAGAGGCACACTAACCACCTCTAGACATGAAAAAAATATTTCCCGCTAGTTCTTAGCCTGCTCACATCAATATGCACCACCACCAGCTTTCAACATAATATTAATATTGATATATTACAGCTTTTTCTTCTCTATTTGGTAAAAGTTAATAATCTACTTTATGCATATCAGTTACTTTACTCAGGGCATTATGTTTTCATGTGACATTATGTCTTTATATGGGATTAAAGACTGTATCTGCATTTAATGCATCTATAACTTACATTTTTGTTGTGTAACTAGTTTGTGACTGAAAAGGGCCATAGTGGACAAGGTCATGCAACTGCTAAATAAAAAAAAATAAAAGCTTGGTATCATAACTGCTTAGTATAAGTGTATCTTTTTAATGATAATCCCTTCTTAAACTGGCACCAGTACATGTGACAGCTGTACTGATTTGCTCTTTACCTGCAGAAATGCATGAAAGTACTGATAACTGTGCCAGAGCTCCATTCATTGCCATGTTTCCACAGCACACCTTAGAGTGCAACTTTTACTCACGGCCACTGTTGCTGCAGATTTTACCCACCCATGATTTCTCTTGAGAAGGGCATCACCCAGGATAGTTGAGATTGATCAAAGTTTCAAACGGTAGCTCATATTATAATAAGCTTGTTTCTTCTACTCTGTATTCTCTTGGACATATAATTTACTAGGCAATTTGAACTCAAAAGCCTTTCCAGAATAGGGATGCTGTCCTTGATTTTGTATTGAACGTATTCTGTTAAACTAACTCTGGTTCCACCACAAGACATTTTTCTGTAGTATGTAACATTAAGTAACGAGTCATATTGCTAAAATATTCTTTTCACAATCTGCCATACTTGTCTGAATTTGTAGTTTTTTCTGCTTTGCTTATCACCTAACTTTTTACCTTACCTTACCTCATTCTACTGGCACTGGATGCATCAGTGAAACTTGTTGCAAAGTGCTCCTTCTCTCATGTGTTACTTGATATGTGACCTTCAGACAGTCACAATGAAAATGTTTGTATGGATATAGCTAGGTAAACTGCTTAGCAGTAACCACAGATGATGATTTCCCCGAGCTGCTTCTTGTAATACGGGTTCTTTCCGCCTTTACTTGATCACCATTCTACTATAACCAAGCCATTTAATCAGGCAGTGCTTTTAGGTCACCCTGATGCCTAATATAGCAAAAGCAAACTGACTTCCTGTACATACCATGCCTTATTTCCTGCCACCAGCAACATCTGATATCACTCCCACACCTCTACATGACAATTTTAATAGCAAATTACCAGATCTAATGTTACCCCATGGGCTGTCTGTATAAAAAGTACAATTGTGCACCCTTAGCATGAATGTAGATGTTTGAGTATAGTCAGTGTTGCAGTCCTGACTATTGGGATTTCCAGCTGTGAAAGCTCTCAACTGGCCTGACTACCAGAGAAAATTCATTCTGGCTCCCAGGCTAACGGACACCCTGAGTGACATCAGTACGTTTGGGTATAAAGATAGCCAGCATGCCTGATATCAATATTTTCTTGCCTTCAACTAGGAGGAGCTCTAAGAAGACAGGTTCATAGATTAGTATTAAGCTAGCTGCCCTTGCGAGCCTGTTTAAGCTTAGCCAATTATCCCTTGGGAGACTCAAACCCTGTACTTTGTGTTTGTAAGGCAAACACCTTAACCATTAGGTCACCCTCCCAACCCTCATGGGAGGTATCCAATGCAGAATGTGACAGAGCAAGGGAGCCCAGGAAGGGTCCCATGGCTGAGTTGTAAAACGAAAGAAGCCTACATAGTACACTCAGATATCTACATTTATGGTAAATGTACACAACTGTACTATGTTCATAGGTTCATAGATTAGTACTAAGCTGACTGCCCTTGCGAGCCATTTTAAGCCTAGCCAATTATCCCTTGTGAGACTCAAACCCTGCACCTTGTGTTTATAAAGCAAATACCTTAACCATTAGGCCACCCTCCCACGTTTCACTGTTGCAGTCCTGACTATTGGGAAGATTCCCAAAGCTGAAAGGAGGGAGAGAGGAAGGAGCCTAAGGAGAAGAGAGGATGGCCTGCAGGACAGCAGTGGCAAAGCCTGCTCTAGGTTTGGAGAAGGAAGCCAATTGGCAGCGTTTGGTGAAGGTATGCACTGAGCACCAGGTGGCAGCTCCTAAAATGTTCTTGGTGGTGACACTTAATGAAGGCAGCAGAGGTTGCTCTTGCCCTGGTGGAGTGTGACTTGATCCCTAGTGGAGGTGCTTTTCCATAAGAGCTGTAGCAAAAGAAAATGCTATGGGAAATCCGTTGGGAAATAGTTTGCTTAGAGGCTGGCTTGCCTTCTGAGCCAGGGGCAAAGGTAATGAACAGCTGTTCACTCTTCTTAAAGGCTTTAGTCTTTTCCAGATAGAAGCATAACTGTCTGTGCACATTGAAGGAATGCAGAATTCTCTACCCTTTGTTTTGAGGGTTGAGAAAGAAGAATAGATGGATGGCCTGGTTAAGAGAGGTGTCAGTGATGACCTTGGGCAAAAAGGAGGGGCTGGTTCTGAGACAGACCCTATCCTTGTGGAAGATAAGGAAAGGTTCAACTGTCATGAGGGCATGCAACTCAGAAACCCTCCTGGATGAAATGATAGCCAGATGCTGGAAGACTAGACTACACTTCTTAAATGCACAGAAACACAGTTCCCTTCTAAGGACATTATTCTTTGTTTTCCTCTAGCATGTCCTTAAATTAATGGTCAGAGACTGATTGCCACTGCCATTTCTAGATAAAAGCTCTGCAGCAAATCTGGATAAAACCTTACCCCACTGTAACAAAAAATAATGTTGAAATGAGCAAGTGACAAAAGGATCCGTTACTTTAATCCAGATAACCCTCAACAAGCAGTTACAGCCACATCAATGTAGAATTCAGAGGTCGGAGGATGCTTATGCAATACATTTCACCTTTGTTCCCAACAAACAGTTGTCACACATTAAAATCTGAATTCCCTTCACACAAATCTTATTGTAAGCAAACATCAGACATTTATTCATTTTCCTCTGTAGACAACCCCAGCAATTATGTCTATCTTAGTCCATATTAGGTTCCCGCAAATACACACTGGTCATGCAAAGCCAGGTACTGACTCTCTAAACTGAGAAAATGACAAGAGGGTCAGCTGCTTTCATCCAGCCAAGTCTAACCCCCTACCCAGCCATTACAGCACTTCAATGCTTTATGACTATGTAATATACCTCTTTGCTCCAGATTAATAGCTGCCACATATTAAACTATTCCAAGATGATCCATGCAAATGAAAAGCAAGAATAATGAGCGAACAATAAAATATATGATTTTAAGGTAAATCATTCAGAATTGCAGTTAGTCAATGTCCGACATTAGAGCTATATATAAAGCTCTCCCCCCATGTGTTAATTTTTACTCAGTTTTGCAGCTTTCTGCTGTTGTGTGCGCCTTTAGGGAATGAAGTCCGGATTTTTCTAAAAAGTGTCAAGAAAGGTCAGTAGGCATCCTGCCTATCTTTTGGAATGTAAGGCTAGGCAAACAATGTAGTCTAAAATGCCTTCAGCTGTTGCTGTTGCAGTTGGGTCCTTCATTCCTGCAATCTGAGTTCACATTTTGGTTATTGGGTGTTTATGACAGAGAATCTGTGATCAACAGCTGTGTTATTCACTGGCTTTGGATATTGTCTAACACTAATGTTGGTCTGATCTTTCAATTTTAGAACAGGATCTAAAATTATGTCTTAAGTACTTACACGGTTATGTTAGTCTCAAAGGAACTCCCCTAAAGGGTGAGAAATACCATTGTCAATGAGTTTTTCTTTTACTTTTGAGACAGTTATTTATAAATATTTTTATCTTTGCATGTTGATGTCTTTGATGATGAAAAGTTTTGGATGAATTTATGTTTTGCTTATTTTTCTGTATAGGTATTTGTATGTAAGGAGTTGCATGCTACGTTTTTTTAAATGTATGTAACCTGTTTACTCTTACTATATATCACAATTACAATTTGCCATGTAAAGCTTGTATAGTTTGTCATGTAAAGCTTGTATAGTTTGTCATGTAGAGCTTTCCTCCCCTGGCCCCCACTGAAAAAGGGTTCTCATGCCCAGCTGGACAATGCTGGTTAACACATGCAGGATACAGGATACAAATAAATAAATGAGACCGCTTCAAAAAAATATCATGGACCACTGCTGGCATGACTGTGAAATTGTTCTGTAGAAAGTGAGTTAATAGCAAAATATAACCTAAATAAGCTAACAAGCTTCCATCCTGGACTCTACGTTTAAGCAATAATCCATGACTGTATGTAGGTAATGCTGGACTTACCCACAGTTAGCATGGCTTGATCACAAGGGCAAAGCCAGAATGATTAAACAAAACCAGCCATGGGTAAATCCTGTATTACCCACATACAGGAGTGGATTAGTGCTATTATAGAATGACATTATTATGAAAAAAAGTGTACCTTTTCATTGTATTAAAAGTCTTTAATGCTCTTCTTCCAGCTTTTGGTAGTCTGGCGTACTGAGATGATGTACTGTACATGCTCTGCTTGCTCAGAGCATGTGCAATGTGCATGCCCATGCTCTGCATGAATTCTTGCACTGCTATACAGAATGTTGTGGTCAGACAGAAACTTGCATGCTTCTTCTATAGGAAGAGACACATCAGTAAACTTTCGCCAAGATGCTAAGCAGAGAATCTGAACAGCTTTAAAAAAATTTAAACTAGTAGTCTGCTCCATGGAAAAGGTTACAAGGATGGCATTATGGTGCATATTTCAAGAGAAAGACTGGCCACACTGTGACTGGACTTTATTCTACTGGTATAGATCAATTGACAACGGTCACACTAGTTGGGCCACCTAATCAGAGTGCTTTTTTT
Source organism: Protopterus annectens (assembly GCF_019279795.1). NCBI lineage: Eukaryota > Metazoa > Chordata > Ceratodontiformes > Protopteridae > Protopterus > Protopterus annectens. The sequence continues at coordinate 102,112,410 of NC_056750.1, read as the reverse complement.
TTTTTTTAACAGTAATAAGCCTTTATTGCTTAAATGTGAACTGTGACATTCCTAAACATTGCACTAAAATCATAACATACAGCATTCCAGAGCTGTTTGTAGTAAAATGATTCACATGCTATTTCTCACTTGCACTACCACAAAAACTGGGTGGGACACATCCTTTAGCTATTCTACACCGCAATACAAACTGGAACAATCTTACAACTAAAGTGCACAGTTCACTGTGGCTCATAAAAGTCACAAGCAGCAGTACCTTCTACTGAAACACTTGTCTGACTAGAATTTATTCATCTCACCTCCACACGCATAAACATGCTCAACTCCATCATAGGTTCATAGATTAATACTAGGCTAACTGCCCTTGTGAGCCATTTTAAGCTTAGTCAATTATCCCCTGTGAGATTCAAACCCTGTATCTTGTGTTTGTAAGGCACACACCTTAACTATTAGGCCATCCTCACCCTACATTCTGATGAAATTTTACAAAAGCAGATATTAAAAGAAACCATGTTAAAACATTTTGGTGCAGTCCCTTTGCACCTTAGCAGTACTTTTTGTTAGTTTGGTTTATATTTTAACCTCTGGAAGAGCCTCAGAAGTGTGCTTGGTTTCTTTTTTTGGTACACACACTACTTAAAACCAATTGCCCTACCTTTGCTGCTGCTATTACCTGGAGAGTTCCTACGCAGAGGTTCAACTGTTTATTTAGTCAATATCCTATTAACACTATACATTTAGACACCTTTTTCCTCTGTCTTTATAGGTAAACTTTGGATTAAATTCATATCTTATATAAAACTTGCAAAATACTTTCACAAATTCATATCCCCTTTGACTTAAGATTTCCATAACAGCTGGATTTGTACATGCAGTGCCTATATCAGCTAAGATTCACTTTAGCTAGAAACCTTCAACAATATATATTTTTGCTACATTATATTTTGTAGTCAAATTTACAAACAGTACATAGGTAGGTACTAGGCTATTGGCCCAAGAGCCTATGTAAACCTAGCCAACAAGTTCCCTGGAATTCACCACCCAGGAAAGTTATTTCCCTGTGCCCCTGTCGAGAAGAGCCACAGAAGCGAATCCCAGGGTGAATTTCCTATTTCCCATCCACTCAAGATTTCTCTTGAACAGTGCTAATGAGGAACTCTGCTTTACATAGATAGGTAGCTTGTTCCAGAGTATGGGAAGTCTCTAGAACAGGAATCTATCCCTCCAGCATGTTCTGTTTATTGTGGTGACAAGGTTTGGGTCCGTAGAGCATGTATCTTGGAGGGATTGGGATTTCTTTAGGTGTAGAATGCCCAACAGCTCTGGGTTTGACATAGCTTTGTATGTTAGACAGAGATCACCTTGGACTAGGCGATATGCTAAGGAGTAAAGCTGGATTTTTTTGAGACTGCCAGCATAGGACATCTGTTTGAGGCCTGTAATCCTCTTTGTGAGGAACTTCTGTGGCCTTTCCAGCTGTTGCAGATGTCTTGTGAGGTACATTCCAAAAGGGTCTAATGAGAACGAGAGCTGAGTAAATGGGAACAATGACCTCTTTTTTCCTGGATGAGAACCCTTTCATGATAAGGTCTGCCATGAAGAAGGATTTCCTGACTACTGTGGTGATGTGATTATCAAATGAGAGACTACTGTCCACCTGAGTACCAAGGTCTCTTATCACACCTTAGGCTTTAAGTGGACTGCCGCCTATGTGGTAGTTCATGGGTACAGAGTTTTTATCAAAGGGGATAACAACGTACTTTTTGGCATTGAGCTTGAGGCCATGGCTCTGACACCAGGCATCTGTCTCAGTGAGGCCCTTCTGTAGAAAGTCCACATCATTTGAGGACTCAGCTATGGCACCTAATTTGTAGTCATCTGCGAACTTTGCCAGCCAAAAGCCCTCTGTGTTAGCCCTTAATTCAGAGAAGTAGATACTAAACAGGAGAGGACTCAGGACTGAACCCTGTGGGTACTCCACTTTTCACTGGTTTGAAGTCAGATTTGAAGTATGCAACTTTTACAGTTTGGGTCCTGTTAGTGAGCCAGTTGGCAACCCTTCTTGTGAAGTATGGCTTTATACTCAGTTTAGTGAGTTTATCTATAATTCCAGAATGGAGGATGGTGTCAAAAGCCTTGGCAAGGTCAAGATAGGCGGTGTGACTGTCTTACCCTCATCTACAGCATTGGTGACTGTTTCAAAGAAGCTTATCAGGTTCAGGAGGTGTGATCTGCCTTTCACAAACTCAAACTGGGTGGGGTCCAGGGTTTGGAGGTTACCAATGTCTTTGTTTAGGAGTTCCATGATTATACATTCAAAGGCCTTGCAGACCAGGCTTGCCAGGCTAATAGGGCGATAGTTCCCGGGGTCCATGGTGGCTCCCCCTTTGTGGAGTGGTATAACTGTTGCTGTGCACCATTCAGTGGGTACAAAAGCCTGACATGAGGCTATGTCTGAACATGGTGCTTAGGTGGGGGGCCAGTTCGTTCCGACATTCATGTAGAATGCAACCAGAGATGTTGTCCGGTCCCATGGAAGCTGTGATCTTGGCTTTGGAGAGTGCAGTTTTTACCTGAGCAGTTCTGACTGGAGGGGATCTGCAGTCTTCCAGTATAGATATGGGCCCTTTAGGGGGTGAGGGCGGGGAAGTTAGCACTGAACCCATCAGCCAGGATGTTGGCGATATCAGTTGGTTCTGTAATTTTCATGCCATTGTGCTGTAAACTCAGAGCAGATCTGGGTGCTGCCATTGAGATTCTTGACATAGCTATAGAATACCTTGTGGTTGCCCTTAGAATCAGTGGCAATCTGTTTTCATAGCTAGCTTTGGAGGATTTTATGAGGCATCTCAGCTTCTTGCTGAGGCTGACCAGGGAGCTCCTCCACTCATGGGATTTTACTCTCTTCTGCAACAGTTTCTTCCTTCTGTTGTAGAGTTTTTTTTATACCAGGGGAGCACCAGATTGGCCTCCTTTTTTGGAGGATAGCGTCTTGGTTCCGTTAGGGATAGCATGATCCATGCACTCATGTAATTGCTTATAAAGTGCATTTGTGTAGGATTCAGCAGTCATAACTTTTTTGTCCATCTGCATGGAGTTGGTTTTGGAGACATTTTTTTACAGTGGTTTCCTTAATGGTGGGTGGGAGCGGAATGCGGATATCTAAGGTGATTAGCTTATGGTGGGATCTGACCAATGAAGAGTTGACTTCAGGTGTGAAACACTGGCTACTCATGTTGGTAATTGATTAGGTCTAGGATATTGTTGCCCCTGGTGGGGGTGTGGATAAGTTGATCCAGGGCATTGGAGTTCATGAATGTTAAGTTTTTGTTTAGATATTGGCTATTTTTTTTTTACTTTGCAGTAAAGAGCATAACTGTAGCTTTATCTGTGTACCTTTCTTACTGTTTACTCAGTCATTTAATCAATTCCTTGACTCTATTTTCCGCAGTTACTCAAAGTTACTCATGCTCCTTACTTTTATATTCAACATTCTCCATACCTCAATGTGAATATGAAAAAAAATTCATTACTGCACCAAGTAGTTTAATATAATTTATGTCTTCTCATTCTGTTATGCACACAATCCTGCATTATATTTTTGCATACATTTTGTTTCTTAACTTGTTTTTGTGTTTAAATATATTAGAAGCTATTTCCCTGAGTTTGTGCTGAAAATTGAACTTTCTAGCTGGAATTTCCAGTTACTAAATGCAAATAAAGTAAAATACGGTTGACTGTGTAAATATCTGAAAAAAATACCCTCACGAAGTTTTATCAAACTAGTGCAAGAGTTAATTTAAAATTAAATTATAGAATGTCATCTGGGGTCACAGCTTTGGCAAATCTTGCCAATGCTGTGTGTGATATACAGATAATATATTGTATTGTAAAATTGAGATGGATAATGAAGTTTACTATGCAAAACTATTTTGCAAAGTAAGAGGTAAATGTGCAAAGCTCACAGCTATTTGAAAGTTAATATGTTTGGTTCAGCAGTTTTTCACAGTTTGAACACTCCCTCCCCCACTATCACTTAAACATGAAGTTACTGCAGGCTCATTCCACAAATGGAAATTTGTTTTAAAAAATGTAGTCAAAGCCGGCTCCAACAGCAGTAACCTTGTCGGAATATATGCATCTCCAGCACTGACCTGGTTCAGTCTCGCTCCACTTCATCAGGCTTTGTTATGACTAATACCCTCCGCAAACAATGACACAAATCAGCTTTTTTTCAGCTACAGGTATTGGATAATTTCTCAAACAAAGCTTGTAAATCACCTTTTTTCCTAGTACATGCATTAAAAAAATCAGAAGGTGTTCTCTGTCATAATAATTTTTTCATGTGCCACTCAGCTGCTATAGCTTCCTATTAGGTCTATCATTTTTTCAACCTTGAGTTGTGGGTTGGTATAGTGGTTAAGGCATTTACCTCACAGACAACAAAGTACAGGGTTTGGTTCTCACCTTTGAGGGAAATTGCCTAGACTTACAATGGTCTACACAGGCAGTTAACATAGAACTTGCCTATAAACCTATAACTTAAGTCCAACCCACTCCATTCTGGACTAATTGCTTAATGGTATGCAATATAGGCAAAAAAAGTATATATATATATATATATATATATATATATAAATTTGTATATGGTTTAATATCAAAATATTGAAAGCACTTACCACGAGTGTCAGAAGGTCCAACAGAGAGGTGCAGAGAGGAAAACTGTGAATGCAAATCCTGTTGACTCCGAAAGGTCAACACATAGGTCGCAGTTTTGAGTGTTAGTGTTTTGAAGTGGATTATACTACAGTGGGGATCAGGAAAATTACCTTTTCCTCACTGTAGTGTGATCATGGAGTTAGAATATATAAGTAGCAGGGGGTGTTGGGGTGCAAAACAGTAGAAATATGGATGCATGATAGTCTATGTAGTTTTTTGGATGGAGAGCGGTCCAGTCACTCTCGATTCTTTCCTTCCAAACAAATCGACATTCTGAGCAGTTGGCTTGACGGTTTTACTTTGTTCCAGTGTGGACATATGAATGGTCACAGTAAGTGACCAATATTTTTGATAGTAAACTATATATATATATATATATATATATATATATATATATATATATATATATATATATATATATATATATGTATGTATGTATATATATATATATATATATATATATATATATAAAAACTACACAATCGGAACTAGCACAACAAATAATGTAAAAATTGAAAAAAAACACACAGAAGAAGAAGAAACAACTTTAATGGCTAACAGTTCAAGTCACCTCACCAGCAAACCAGGTTTCACCTTAGCGTCATCAGTACATGTGTTAGGGAGTGACCTCCCCCTCCTTTTATACATACTCATTTAAAGCAACCGTAAATAGAACTTCACACCCACATGGAAGAAAATAATTGAACAGCATTATTTACATTGTTAAGATACATATCCTGCAATGATTATAAACCTTAGTTTTAACAGACCATATATTTCATACTTCCTGATACAGTTATCAAAACATGGCTCAGTCATTGTACATGCTGGTGTGAATGACCTGAGACGTACCTCCCTGGACTACATGAAAAGAGACTTAGAGGAGCTCTCTGATCATGCAGCCCAGGCCGGTATGACCCTGACCTTGAGCAGCATCTTACCCTCACCTAGAATGATGCCACAGTACAAAGACAAAATGATCGATTTTAACAATTGGCTAAAATTTTGGTGTCATTCAAAGGGGATCCAGTGTCTGTCAGCCTGGGATGACATGCTTGACAAGCCACGTTGCTTCACTAGGGACGGCTTGCACCTGTCACCACTGGGCTTTTGGATATTGGCAAAGGCTCTTGCCACCCCCATAGTGCCTTTTTAGGCAAGGCTCAAAAGTCAAACCCACCCCCATAGACAGCACAAGGAACAAGAAACTAAGGGTAATGCTGCTAAATGCCAGAAGTCTTAACCTCAAGATGCATGCACTCGAAGCTCTCCTCAGTATGGAGAACATCGATATCTGTGCAGTGACAGAAACCTGGTTCAAGGCTCCAGAGAGCACTCCAGCACTACCAGGCTATACCTCATATCATGCTTTTCGGCCCCAAAACCCGGACCGAACCACAAAATGAGGGGGAGTTTCCATATTTATCAAGGATATCCACACCTCCAGGTTAGTGGCATTGCATGAAGTATCGGAGACTATCCATGTGCAACTAACAGTGGGCAAGACTGCCTTTCAGTTTATAGCATCCTACAGACCACCCTCTCAAAGTCAGGAATCCCATTCTGCTTTCCTGAAAACATTGGAGAACATGAAGATCTCTCTGAACACCATTATATTGGGTGACTTCAACTACCCAAACATTGACTGGGAGCACTACTCAAGCCCCAGCACCTTAGCCCAAAGGTTCCTGGAAATTATAAACTCAAATGCTATGGAACAACTAGTCACCACTCCCACAAGAAGGGACAACATACTAGACCTGATCATTACCAACATGGGGACTCTATGCTTCACACCAGAAGTATATCCCTCATTGGTAAGATCAGACCATAAATTAATTTCGCTGATGTCCACATCCCGACCCCACCCCCAGCCCAGAAAACCACAGTGAAAAACTTCTCAAAAGCGAACTTCTCACTTCTCAAAACCGAAGTGGAATCCTTCAAGGCCCCAGGGCCAGTGGAAACTATGGCCCAAACTGCAGAATCCTATATAACTGCATTCTACGGACATCTCCAGGAATGCATGGATCATGCTATCCCAAACAAAACCAAGACCCAATCATCCAAAGGCAGGCGTCCAGTCTGGTGGACCCCTGCCATAAATAAACTGTACAACAGAAGGAGGAAGCTACTACATGATAGAGCAAAATCCCTAATAGGGAAGGCATCTCTGATCAGTACTAGCAAAAAATTACGATCCCTCATAAAATCCTCCAAGACCAGCTTCGAGAGAAAAATTGCACAGGACACCAAAGACTATCATAAGGCTTTTTTCAGTTATGTTAGAAACCTGGGATGTAACTCCCAGACTTGTTCTGAGTTGATTCTAAACGACAAAAAATACACTGAACCCACAGGACATCGCCAATATCCTGGCAGACAGGTTCAGTGCAAACTTCTCCCCCCCAAAAGAGCAAGTATCTATCCCGGCAGAGGGCTGCCTCCCAAACATCTCAGATGCTCAGGTGAAGGCTGCCCTCTCCAAAGCAAAAACACTGCTTCCATGGGACCAGATGGCATCCCAGGTTGCATCCTACATGAACTCCAAGAGGAACTAATCCCTCAAATAAAACAGCTATACAATCTCAGCCTCACTACAGGATATGTGCCCACAGAATGGCGTACAGCAACAGTGGTCCCACTCCACAAAGGTGGAGCCTCTATGGACCCTGGAAACTATCGCCCCATAAGCCTGACTAGCTTAGTCTGCAAGGCTATGGAGAGGATCATCATGGCACTCATAAACAAAGACATTGGGGACCTACAGACACTAGATCCTACCCAGTTCGGCTTTGTCAAGGGCAGATCCTGCCTTTTGAACCTGGTTGACTTCTTTGAAACAGTCACCAAAGCCATAGATGAAGGGAAGGTAGTCCACACAGCCTATCTGGACCTTGCAAAGGCATTTGACACAATACCCCACTCGGGCATCATAGATAAGCTATCCAGCTTAAATATAAACCCCTATGTCACAAGATGGGTGCAAACTGGCTCAAAGACAGAACCCACAGAGTGAGAGTTGCTGGAGCCATGTCAGACTCGAAACCGGTCACAAGTGGCATCCCACAGGGTTCTGTCCTGGGACCACTCTTGTTCGGTATATACTTTTCCGAGGTACAGGCAAACATGGGAGGACTATGGCTCACCAAGTTCGCAGACGACTGCAAACTGGGCGCCATAATCAACTCTCCAGCTGACACAAACATCCTTCAAAAAGGTCTCACAGAGACAGATAACTGGTGCCAGCGCCATGGTTTAAAGCTAAATGCCAAAAAATGTATAGTCATACCCTTTGGCAAAAACAATGTGCCCACAAATTACCACATAGGCAGAAACCCATTAAGTACAGAGAAAGTTATTAGGGACCCAAGTTGATAGCAATCTCTCCTTTGAAAACCACATTGCCAAAGTGGTTAGAAAGACCTTCTACATAGCCCACCTCATCACGAAGGGTTTCACATCTAGATCAGGAGAGGTAATCGTGCCCCTTTATTCATCCCTCATCAGGCCCATCATAGAATACAATGCCCCTTTTGGGATGTATCTTACCCGAAACCTGCAGCAATTAGAAAGACCCCAAAAGTATCTCACCAAGAGGATCAAGGGTCTCAAACAGATGCCATATGCTGCTCGGTTAAAAATACTCCAGCTCTACTCAGTTGCATACTACCTACTTCGAGGCGATCTATGCCTGACATACAAAGCTATGTCAAATTCAGAATTAATGGACATGCTCCACCTCAGTAAATCTAAATCCCTTAGAGCCACACGCTCGAGGGACTTGAACCTCAGCACAGAAATAAATAGAACTTGCTGGAGGGACAGGTTCATAACCCAGAGGCTCCCTTCGCTCTGGAATAGAATTCCAATTCATGTGAAGCAGAGCACCTCACTGAATCTCTTCAAGAAGAATCTCGATAAGTGGATGGGGGATCGTAGGTTTGTCCCAGGGATTACTCCCGTGTCACTATTAGACAGAGGCACAGTAAACTAAACCTTAAAAAGGGCACAGTATACTCAAATCAAGGGGTGGCGCAAGCCATACAGAATCGGGCTAGGCTTACAATTGCCCCAGGGAAGATAGCCTATTATGAACCTATGAACCTATGGCATACATTTACCAGTGGTCATTCAATCCAGGTTTAAACAGAGCCACCAAGTTTACTATCTGTCATCTTTCTTTCTTCACCAAAATTGTTTGTTTATACATCACAGAAAGGTTGTCACCTATCACTTTATCTATCCCCAGAAATACAAAGTGTGCTGTTGGGTGTACCAACATGTGTTTATATAACGCACTTCTTTGATGGTGACAATTTATGTCACTTGCATGCAGAGCAATACGCTGTTTGAAACTTAAAGATGTTTGCCCTATGTAAAAAAAAAGTCACACTGGCATACTGCCATATAAACCACACCTTCTGTTGTACATGTTATCAAATGACGAATGTCATACATTTTTGATACATTAACAGAAGTAAATGATTTAGTCTTGGATCTGCGTTTACAATAAATGTGATGTCCACAATAGGTACTCCCCACTGCCATGATATTCATTTGATTTTCATTCTATCCTTTCCCTTTTTGAAACTTGACAGATGTTCACCTAGATTTCTGCCTCCTCTGAATCCAAAACTACAATGATTTATTAACACTGTGTCAAAACATGGATCTGACTTTAGTATATGCCAATGTTTTGCAATATTCTGCCTAATCTTCAATGTGTTGGACCCATACTTGGTAATAAACCTAATTTGATCTTCCTTAGTACATATTGGTTCTTTTTCCTTTAGTAACTGACTTCTGGGTTGGAGCTCTGCTAGTTTAAAAGCCTTAACGATCTTTCTATGATCATATCCGCTAGCTGGAAATCTTGTTTTAAGCGGTGCTGCCTTTCTCTTAAACTCGTCGTTATTGGAGCAAATCCCGTTGTTATTGGAGCAAATCCTTCTTATTCGGGTAAACTGGACCTTGGGAATATTATTCACTATGTGGTGTGGGTCGCTACTATTGGCATGCAATAATGAATTTTTGGAGAAAGGTTTTCTATAGAAGGTGGTATCCATTGTGCCATCTCTAGCTTTAATAACTTTCACGTCCAAAAAATTCAACTGAATTTAAATCAATGCTGCCACTGAAATATATACCATATTCACTGGAATTGAAATATTCCACAAATTCATGTCATTTTGAAATATCACCTACCCAGTGGACCCAACAATCTTCCAAATATCTCCGTCACATAGTGAGATTGTTCTTATTGCTGTAAATCCTCTCCCATTCCAGAAAACCCATAAAAAGGTCAGCATATATGGGTGCAAAAGTTGCACCCATTGCTGGACCCCTTATCTGTAAATAACATTGTTTGTTGTATGTGAAGCAATTATGCTCCGAAACCAGTCTTAACAAAGTTGACAAGAATTCCAATTTCCACTTCATCATACGTGCCTGGTGTTTCCATCCAATATTTCACTGCTCTGATACCTGCTTCATGAGGAATACTCGTATATAAAGCACACACATCTAGTGTGCCCATATACGTATCTTTAGAAATCTGTATGTCAGTCATGAGTACCAAAAATTGGTTGGCATCTTTTATACAAGCTGTGACATACACCAACAGAGGTTTTAACTTATATTCCAAGTATTCTGACAGGGGTTCTATCAAGGAACCCCATCCAGCTACTATAGGGCGTCCTGGTGGTGGATTTTCCCGTTTGAGGATTTTTGGCACTAAGTAAAAATATTGAAACTTGGGGTCCTCAACCCTTAATTGTATAAAGTCTCAGTGATGGCTCTACCCATAACCGCCTGTTTTAATACTTCATCCATCATTTCCTTAAACTTCCTAGTGGGGTCCCTTGGAAGTCTGCAGCAAGATGTAGCATCACTTAAACGTTTTTCTACTTCTGTGTTATAATCAGTTTTATTCCACATTACTGTGGCACACCCTTTATCTGCTCTGGTAATAACCAGATCTGTATTTTGTTGTATATTTTTCCCCTTTAGTCAAGTTATACATATTCTGTTTAAATAATTAATTTTGGTTTATTTGTAACTTGTTTAGTATCTGTTGTTGAAATACTTTCACCACCCCATAGTATGGTGGTTGGAAGTTAGACTTCTTAAATCTGAAATTTTCAACTTCCCTATGTAACAAATCTTGAGGTCTATGTGCAAAAAAATATTTTAGGTTCAAACTTCTACAAAAGGTTTTTAAATCTTGAACTACATCAAAGTGTGACACATAAGTGCTAGGTACAAATCCCATCCCTTTATTCAAAACCTTAAGTTCTAACTCTGTAAAGTCATAATCAGTTAGATTAACCACTAACTGATTTTCATATTCTCTACTTGAAGTAGAAACATTCAAGCCTTCAGCTACGTTATTATCTCGTGGAATATTTTTTCCATCACCTTTATTCCTCTGTTTTCTGCCTCCCCTTCTAAAGGGGCCCCTAAACCTCTTGGGTATGGGGGAAAAGTACAGTTTTGTACCTACCATAAATGTAGATGTCCGATAGACATGCAACTGCAGTCATAATATGTGGGTTGTCCTGCCTCAGGCAGCCCTCGGTCAGCCGGATTCCAAAGTCTGGGTCCGACGTCGGCTGATGTCGCATTTCTCTCCGACGTCAGAGCGGCTGGAGTACATAAGCATCAGCCGACGCCATTTTCTTCAGTGTTTCTTGCCCCAGATGCCAGGTGCCCTCCAAGGAAGGCTGTAATCAAATTGGAAGACAAAAACAGGATTCCAAACAAATACATGAGCAATAAAACAAATACACCATAACAGATATCCCCAGCTAAGAGGAAGGGGGATAGGAGTGGACCCTAGGCATAGAGGGGTATGGAGGGAGGGAAATCCGGCTGCAGTTGCATGTCTATCGGACATCTACATTTATGGTAGGTACAAAACTGTACTATGTCCTTCAAGAATGCAACTGCAGTCATAACATGTGGGTAGAATACCATAGCTTAGCTGGGGGAGGAGGTATGCTCTAGGAAAGAGATGGTGTGGCAATCAAACCCTGCAGGACTGCCGAAGCAAAGCCTGCTCTGGATCTGGAATATAGAGGGAGATTGTAGTGTTTGGAGAATGTATGCACGGAGCTCCATGTAGCAGCTTCTAGAATGTCCTTTGTAGGCACCCCTCTTAAAAAAGCTGTAGCGGTGGCTGTAGCTCTGGTGGAATGTGGTCTGACATAGGCTGGAACAGTCTTCCCATGAAAGGAATAACAGAATCTGATGCAATGTCCAATCCATTTAGAAATAGTCCGTTTTGAAATTGCTTTTCCTTGGACTGCAGGGCCGTAAGCTACAAAAAGCTGTTCAGACTTCCTACTGGCCTTGGTTCTGTCCAGGTAGTATCGAAGTTGCCTATGAATGTCCAAGGTATGTAAAAGTCTTTCCCCCTTATTCTCAGGATTGGGGAAGAAAGCAGGCAGATGAATGGCTTGATTTAGAGAAAACCTAGATACCACCTTTGGCATAAAAGTAGGGTTGGTCCTTAATGAAACCCTGTCTCTGTGGAAAATAATAAAGGGTGGTATTGCCATTAGGGCCTGTAGCTCCGAAACCCTTCTTGCTGAGGTAATGGCCAACAGGAAAGCTGTTTTCCATGAGAGAAATTGCAAGTCAACTGAAGCTGCTGGCTCAAAAGGAGGTAGAGTCAGTTTTTCTAAGACAAAATTGAGGTCCCAGGCTGGCACTGGGGCCTTTCTTGGTGGCTTAATGTTCTTGATTCCCTGAGGAATTGTCTTAGTAAGGGTGAGAGAAAACAGGAGGATCAGTGTTGTATCTAGCTGAAATAGCAGATGCGTGTATCTTTATTGAAGAATATGAGAGGCCACTCTGTAACATATCTGCCAAATATTCCAAGATGAGTGGGATGTTCAGTAATGATGCATCATGTCCCTTGCTGGTATTCCAATTGCTGAATCTTTTCCACTTTGCTAAGTAAACCTTTCTGGTGGATGGTCTTCGAGCCTCTGTTAGTATCTGCTGAACTTTCTTGGAGAGGGATAAGCTGAAGTTATTTATGGGATCTCCCAGGCTGTTAGCTGCAGTGTCTGAAGGTTTGGATGCAGTGTTTCGAAATTGTGTTGAGTCAAAAGTAGAGGCCACTGAGGGAGGGCCCACCTCCTGGTGTGACATATGCTCCGTAGTAGTGGGTACCAGTGTTGTCTTGGCCAGTCCGGAGCTATTATGATTCCCTTTGGCTTCTCTGCTTTGATCTTTAGTAATACTGAGGTCATCAGTGGCAGAGGTGGGAATGCATAGATTGCTAGGGAGTTCCAGTTGAATGAAAGGGCATCTATTTTCCAAGCCTTTGGATGGTATGTCCTTGTGCAAAATTTTGGTAGAAGATGATTGAGGTGAGAGGCAAATAGGTCCACTTCTGGCTTGCCCCATGTCGAAGTGAGTTGTCTGAAAGCCTTCGGATGTAACCTCCACTCGTGTGGATCTGTGAAATTCCTGCTTAGGCTGTCCGCCAACACATTGTCTTTTCCTGGAACAAACTGGGATTGTAACTGGATGTTTAGACTCAGTGATTTTTCCCAAAGCTGCATTGTCAGTCTGCAAAGGGGGTAAGAGTGGTGCCACTGCTTGTTTATGTACCACATCACAGTGGTGTTGTCTGTCCGTATCATTAAATGGCCTTGCTGGAGTTTGTGTTGAAAAGCCTCGATAGCATGCATTACTGCCAGCATTTCCTTTTGGTTTATATGCAGATGTGTTTCCTTTGGAGACCATTGTCCTTGTATACACCTGCCTTCCATGTGCACCCCCCATCCAAGGTCTGAGGCGTCTGTAGTCATGGTTTGTGTTATCTGTGGTTTTTTGAATGACATACCTGTGTTTTCCTGGCTCACCGAGGCCCACCATAGGAATTCCTTTTGTAGGCATGGAATGAGTGGTATGATTGTCTCCAAGTTGTTGCTGTGTTGAGACCAAATGCTTTTTAGGTACCATTGAAGCTTTCTCATGTGTAGTTTTGCTAATGGAACCAGTAGAATGCAGGATGCCATGTAACCCAGGGCCTGTAGGAATCTCCTTGCAGTCATCTGGGTGAGTTTCGCTAAACCTTTGAAGTATTGAGTTAACATCTCTTTCTTGTCTTCTGTCAGGTAAGCCATCTGAGAGGTTGTGTCTAGTTTGGCTCCTAAGAAGATTATTTGCTGGGATGGCTGCAGTCTTGACTTTTGGAAGTTGACTGTGTATCCCAGAGCTTGAAATAATCGTATGACATAATCCAGGTTTTTTGTCAACATCAATTTGTCGTCCGCTTGTATGAGGCAGTCGTCCAGGTATGGGTAAATTTGTATACCCTGGAGCCTGCAATGAGCAATTACTGAAGCCAGGCATTTTGTAAATACTCTGGGCGCAGTAGATAAGCCAAATGGCAATGCTGAGAATTGATAATGCTCTGGCCCTGCAAGAAATCTGAGGCATCTTCTGCAGCTGTGTCTGATAGGGACATGCAGGTATGCCTCCTTGAGGTCCAGAGTAATCAGCCACGACTCCTTGCCCAGCATGGGAAGGAGTTGCTGTAGAGTCAGCATTTTGAACTTTGGTACTATGAGAAAGGTGTTTAATGCGGACAAGTCCAGTACTGGTCTCCATTGAGATTCTTTTCTTGGAACAAGGAACAGTCTTGAGTAAAACTGTTCTTGTTCTTGTTGTGGAACTCTTTCTATTGCTTTCATTCGAGTCAGCAGAGTGATTTGCTTGATAGCCTCTGCCCTTTGATGTTGTGGTAGATTTGGCATGCCTTGTTTTCTTGGTAAGGTATGAAAATGAAACCTGTACCCTCGGTCTATAATGTCCAAAATCCATTTGTCCTTTGTCAGTCTGTGCCAGTTTTCTGCAAACAGAGATAATTTCCACCCAAGGGAGCTTCTAGTTGTTCCCTGGTAGGCGGTAGTAGAGGAAAGTCATTGAGTTTGTGGTTGTTGGGCAGGTGAAACCCCTGCGTCACTTCTTTGGTTTCCTGGCTGCCATTGTCGGCCCCTGTAAGGGCCTCTGTATTGGCCTCTTCCTCGGCCACGTCTGTTCTTACCCCTTTGAAACTTTTCTGGATTAGGATAGGACCAGTTTTTTGAAGGCCAATTCCTACTGAATCTGGGGGGTTGAACCTGGAGGAAATCTTTCACAGTCTGAACTGATTTTGCTTTTTCTTCGATGGTCTTTAACACATCCTTAGCATTTGCACCAAAAAGCTTGTTTTTTTTTTCCAAAGGTGCATCCAGTTTTGCTTTTACATGATCTGGTAGAGGTTGATCTTTTAACCAAGCATGTCTACGCATCACTGCCCCTGTCATAGCTGCCCTACATGAAGCTTCCAGTGCATCATATCCACACTGCAGGAAGTGATTGCTTACTTGCTGAGTGTTATGTACAGCTTCCTGCAAAGTCTTCCTGTCTAAAGGATCAGGAGAAGCTAGTGTTTTTTGTAAATCTTCTAAGAGATAATCCTGATATTGGAACATATGAAAAATGCAATTTAAAGCTCTCATAGATAAGGTAGTGGACGTGTAAACCTTTTTACCCCATCTCTCTAATGACCTTGCTTCCCTGTTGGAGGGTAAAGGATTTTTTGAGGTGGAGGCTGAAACTCCTTTAGGCCCCTGTGAAATAGTTTCCAAATCAGCAGTATGGACCCTGAATAAATGGGAATGAGTTTCTGGGACCATGTAATACCTGTCTGGCTTGGCTGGAGCAGGAGGAAGAGAATCAGGGGTAGCACTAGAATCAGAATACAAATCATCCAGAACATCAAGTACAGGAGGAATAGCTAAGGGCCTGTGCTGAGGCTTCTTAAGGAAAGTCCTAAGGCATTTCCTAGAATCAGAATATTCCTGACCCTGCCACTTGAAATGTTCCCTCATGGTGTGCAGAACTTCCCCAAAAGAAATATTCTCAGGAGGGGAGGCCAAAGGTATGGAATCTTCTGCATCTGAGTTCTCATAGGTCTGGAAGAGCTCTTCCTGGCTATCAGAGTGGACAGAGCCCTCAGAGTCTTCATCTGAAGGAGAAGGGTCAGAGGGTTCAACCTGGGGCCTTTTATCAGGAGGAGGCTGGGATGCTCTCTCAGGATGGGCCTGTGAACCTCTGATCATGGAAATTAAATCAGCAGCCATGGACATAATTTGTGTCTCCGGAGTCGGCTGAGGTAAGGATTTGGAAGCAATATGCTTTGTTTTTCTGGCTGCCTTAGCCCTAGTGTAGGCCTTAATAGACATGGCCATAGGAGGCCTGGCAGCTCCACGTGCAGGAGTGACCTTGTCTACAGCAATGATCTCGGGCATTTCCTCGGTTTCAGTATCCGGAGGAAAGTCTATAACTGGCGTCGGAGTAATATCTGGAATTGGAGGCGTCGGTAATGCGGTGTCTTCGGTTCGGAGCGGTGGAGAGACCGTCTCAGAGGGAACCGGAGCACTTGCGCTAGGTTTTGGCATGGAGTCAGTGGTAGACGCGGGCCGAGGATGTCAGTCCCGGTCTTTTTGCTTTTTGGGAGTTTGCGATGTCGGAAGATCCGACGGCATGGTGTAAGCAAATTTATCGCCGAAAAAATCTTCAGCGAACTCCGCCCGGCGCCTGAGAGTGCGCTTGTTGAAGCGAGCACAGGCTACACAGGCCGAGACGTCGTGGTCTGGGCCCAGGCAAGGGAGGCAGTAAGAGTGGAAATCCTTATGAGGTATTTGTTTTCCACAAAAAAGACAATTGTTAACTTTTCAGTAATTTCTGACATCGGCTGAGGCAAGAAAAGGTCCCCAACGGGGTACTTAGCTTTTTTGATGACTTCGGTATCATAGAATACAGGAGCTGACCGACCGGCACTTGCGAACTGCTTCTGCTTCGGGCACCGCGTGGCAAGAAAGACTGAAGAAAATGGCGTCGGCTGATGCTTATGTACTCCAGCCGCTCTGACGTCGGAGAGAAATGCGACATCAGCCGACGTCGGACCCAGACTTTGGAATCCGGCCAACCGAGGGCTGCCTGAGGCAGGACAACCCACATGTTATGACTGCAGTTGCATTCTTGAAGGACATCCACCATATGTGATTCCAGTCATTCAGTTTCAGTATCCGAATACCCTGATGACTGTTCAGAGTTACTGGAAAAATCAGTATTTTTTAAGTATGGATCTAGGTCTCTTTCTTTTTGGTATGTTACTACTTCTAGAATCTTCTTTAAATCTGTTTTCCTAATTTTCTTCCATGAATATGCAGTTTGACTTTTATAGTCATTAAGGTCTCTCTGATATTTCTTAGTTTTTCTTTCTTGTAGCTCTTTTTCATGTCTGCTTATTTCTTTTACATAACAAGCATAACTGGTCTCCATAGTATAGCCTACTATTTTTTCATAACTTTCATTCAATTTTAAAGCCAACTCTTTTTTTGTTTTTCATAATACTCTCCTAGCAGCTTTATAAACATTTTTGATGCCGACTGTTGTATCTGGCGCCATTTATACAAAAATTATTGATTCTCTATCGCTACATATATTCTCAAACCTTGAGGGGCAATTTCAGCTTTTAAATATGCTTTCAAAAGTTTACAATGCCAAATATTAGACCTCACTTTTTTGGTGCTATTAACTAGTTCTGCAAACTGTTGCTCCATTTCACTGTTTTCCAAACTGCCTGTGGCAGAATGGTGGGGGGGGGGGGCACCCCCTTCAGTTCTAAATGATGATGAATCATCCACATCTGTGGCCAACTTGCCAAATATTGTCTTAAATTTTGTGTTTCTTCCATCTTAATTACTAAACTCAATTAAAGTTGGGTAAAGTTTCTATTTCTGGTCTTCGTGTTTTCAAATATATAAATTTCCAGTATTGGGTCCTTGAAAACTGGGGCAGAACCTACCTCCCTAGAACCTACCTCCCTTATCCACCATCTTTCTAATTTCACTGATAAATATCTGATGGGGGTATGTTAACAATATATATCAGAATGTTGTGAAATTACCTTCCAAGACATGAATGTGAATGTTCATATGCATACTCATCTTCTAGGACCTTGGTTTGTAAGAATGCCATATAACATAGCCCTAAATATCGGCCTGTTTCATTGCTTCAAACAAGAATAGCAAAAACATTTCTATATCCAAATTAAATAAGTGTCGTCAAACACAAACCACTTCAATGATATATTTGTCATTTAAAGTTCATATAAACTTGTTTGAATAATCATGACTTCCAGGCATATTCAACATTCAGTTTTACTAAAGTCAGTCTGTTGTTTAAACGGAAAAATACCCAAGGTTGCTGCCTTTTAATTTTTCTGTTGACCGGCTTGACCGTCGTTCTTCCAGAATAAAGAAAAGTTCACAAAGCCACCACATCTGTAGGATTCGCCACATTTACAGTACCATAGTCGCCATTATTATAAACCGTTGAGCTGATTATATCAACGGTCATTCCCCACCATAAGCAAAAACAATAATAAATGTCACCTTGTTGCTTGTCCTGTTTAAGCAAACCCAACTGGTTTGTATGCTCCGCAATGCCACTATATATATATATATATATATATATATATATATATATATATATATATATTATTATTATTTTTTTTTTTAAGATATAGACATATATGCACCCCCCAAAAAAACAAAAAAAAAACAAAAAAAAAACAAAAAAAAAACAAATATATATATATATATATATATATATATATATATATTCAACTTGAATGTTGTTCTCATTCATGAAGCAGTTTTCCGTTCATAGATTTATTGAGTTACTAGGCTATTTTGAATGGGATTTGCAGTCGACGGTGTTCTTTTTTCATTACTTGTGTCAATTAGTAGTGGATCTTTTTTTTCTTGTATTTAAATGTTTCTAGTCACACACACGTGTGTGCATTTGTTTGCATAGCAAAGCTTCTGATAATGTACACGAACTCACAGCCTAGACTTACTGTTCTACTACTTCAGTAGGTTTAGCTGTATGATGGTAGTTATTTAAGTATGAATTTTGATCTGCTGCGGTGCTTTGTCGGCCATGTTCCACAACAACACTTTCCCTTTAGCTCGTAAACTTGGCTTGGCTTGCCTTGCTAATGTGGGGAACCCAGGAGCAGTGTCTTTACATTCAATGTACTGATGCAGTAGTCAAGATAGTGGCAGGGCAGGCATACTATCAAAAGTTCGATGACAGTTCGTTGAATCCATTGATCTTGAAGCTCAAACCCTGAAAGGTTCTAAACTGAAAGTGTAAAATGTTGGAAAATATCACATCCATTCCCTCTCTCTTGACCTAGAAACAAGTGCTAAAGTGGGTTTTGCTTGTGGGGGGCAGGGTTTTAATATTTTACACTAAGTTTGTAGCCTTTCAATCTTCAGTCCGAGATTAGTGTATATGATGGCAATGCCATCGGCCTTCTGACAGTAAATCATCAGGGTAACATCTTTGACAGCTACTGGGATAGTTTTTGCAAGTTTGGCCTTTATCTTTCCATTTGTTAGTCAGTAGAAGTGACATGGTACCTGCTGCACTAAGCACAGAGCAGGTGCTGAACGACGACTCCTCAGTCGCTATGCATATGCAGGTATGCTCTGGAACCTTCTACTGTGAGAAAACTCATGGGAGATATCCAACCCCTGCCCCCCATTAATAATGGGTCGGCTACTATCAGCTAATCAATCCCATCAGTCTCCAGCTGGTTTATCTGCATCACTATTCAGAACTGGGTTACAGTCAAAACTTAATCCCTGACCCTCTGCAACACAACAGCAGACACATTTTTAAATTTATCCACATTTCAATAAAAATAATGCATACATGCATTTCATTTCCTTTATTTCCCAAACTTCATTGACAAGGAGTGAGGTATACTTCTTGGAGTAAAGCTCTAACTTGCTCCTGGGTAGATGACAAGGAATTGAAAACCCTTTTGTTAATAAAATATACATGCTCACTGCTGCTAGTGTCTGAAACCAGAGTCCATTGTTTTTTTCTTTTATTAATGAGGAAAGCATGAACATCCATCTTCAAAGGGTGACCTAGGAACACTGGATAAATGAGCTCATAGCTTTAATCTTCAGAGCCAAGACATTTGTTATGAATACATTTACTTTAAGGATAAACAATGAATTTAACTTTATATACCTTAGAATTTACTTTAATAAAATGATTCTCATTCTGCGTTTATTTATAACGATAGGAAGGAATGAGAAAGAACAAACAAAATGGAAACTTATCCCAACTAAATCAGCTTGATAATAAACAAAATGGAAACTTATCCTAGCTAAATCAGCTTGATAATAAACAAAATGGAAACTTATCCTAGCTAAATCAGCTTGATAATAAACAAAATGGAAACTTATCCTAGCTAAATCAGCTTGATAATAAACAAAATGGAAACTTATCCTAGCTAAATCAGCTTGATAATAAACAAAATGGAAACTTATCCTAGCTAAATCAGCTTGATAATAAACAAAATGGAAACTTATCCTAGCTAAATCAGCTTGATAATAAACAAAATGGAAACTTATCCCAACTAAATCAGCTTTATAATAAACATAATGGAAACTTATCCCAACTAAATCAGCTTGATAATAAACAAAATGGAAACGTATCCTAGCTAAATCAGCTTGATAATAAACAAAATGGAAACTTATCCTAGCTAAATCAGCTTGATAATAAAATGGAAACTTATCCCAGCTAAATCAGCTTGATAATAAACAAAATGGAAACTTATCCTAGCTAAATCAGCTTCATAATAAACAAAATGGAAACTTATCCCAACTAAATCAGCTTGATAATAAACAAAATGGAAACTTATCCTAGCTAAATCAGCTTGATAATAAACAAAATGGAAACTTATCCTAGCTAAATCAGCTTGATAATAAACAAAATGGAAACTTATCCTAGCTAAATCAGCTTGATAATAAACAAAATGGAAACTTATCCTAGCTAAATCAGCTTGATAATAAACAAAATGGAAACTTATCCCAACTAAATCAGCTTTATAATAAACATAATGGAAACTTATCCCAACTAAATCAGCTTGATAACAAAATGGAAACTTATCCTAGCTAAATCAGCTTGATAATAAACAAAATGGAAACTTATCCTAGCTAAATCAGCTTGATAATAAACAAAATGGAAAGTTATCCTAGCTAAATCAGCTTGATAATAAACAAAATAGAAAGTTATCCTAGCTAAATCAGCTTGATAATAAACAAAATGGAAACTTATCCTAGCTAAATCAGCTTGATAATAAACAAAATGGAAACGTATCCTAGCTAAATCAGCTTGATAATAAACAAAATGGAAACTTATCCTAGCTAAATTAGCTTGATAATAAAATGGAAACTTATCCCAGCTAAATCAGCTTGATAATAAACAAAATGGAAACTTATCCTAGCTAAAT
Organism: Protopterus annectens; assembly: GCF_019279795.1. Taxonomy (NCBI): domain Eukaryota; kingdom Metazoa; phylum Chordata; order Ceratodontiformes; family Protopteridae; genus Protopterus; species Protopterus annectens. The sequence continues at coordinate 102,091,301 of NC_056750.1, read as the reverse complement.
CAGCTTCATAACAAAATGGAAACTTATCCCAACTAAATCAGCTTGATAATAAACAAAATGGAAACTTATCCTAGCTAAATCAGCTTGATAATAAACAAAATGGAAACTTATCCTAGCTAAATCAGCTTGATAATAAAATGGAAACTTATCCTAGCTAAATCCACTTGAAATGTAACATGAGCCTAATACCTATTATTTACTGACATATTTTCCTAGGCATCTAGTAAATATAAAACTGTCATAGGTTTTCACTGTCAATAGAAGTTGCGCTTCCTAGGAATTTGCTTTATTAGTTATTGAAATCTCACTGGCCTTGACAGTTCACTGTTATATCAGGTAACATCTCTGCTGTGCTTCATGACCTGCCAACAGAAAAGACACTTAAATGTTCACAAACATAAAGCACTTCAAAGAAAAGAATATCAACATTTAGTCTGCGTAACAAGTAATAGGTAAATATGCTCTCCACGCCTTCTTGCAAAAAAATAAATAAATAAATAATACAACAGGCATGCTGCTGATTATAAATTGTGGTTACAATCTGTACAGTGGTTTCCTAATGTGGTGCTAAAGTGCAGAGACAGTCTGTCGAGGCATTACTAACTAATTCCTTTAACAAATCATTCATTGGTGGGTTATGTTCCAGGGCAGTTACAAAGTGGAAAGAAGACAATGATAGGACACTATGAACAGCTCTCTCTGACTTGCAACACATTTACAAATAAATCACATCTCTGTATGCCAGCAGCTAGCTGATTCTACTGCATTTAGATTATTCTACTGACTGCTGCATTCCACTGCTTTTGTACACACCACTTTTGGAACACTTCTGCAAACTACTGTTATTACTTTATTGCACTGCCACTTGCTGTTCGTTTTCTACTGTATTGGTACTTGTAATCCTATGCTGCTCTGTCAACTAAACCCAATAACTAGTTTTACTTTAGTAAATTCTGCTCTTCGGGTATTCAAGACATTTACTCCTTCTGTTTCACTGCACTGCCAATTAGTGTCATCTCTTCAGTGCAATTGTATTTCCTGGCTATTGTGGCAACTGAGCCAGATGACTGCTCATTCAGCACAAGTCAGGAAACAGAGCAAGACTGCTGGCATGTGCATTTTACTGTGGCTGTTCCTCTATTTGCATAATAACCTGACTGTACCTTTGTGTTGTGGTTCTTACCTCTGGCATATTTGCAGGAGGTTTAGTTATCTGTTCTTACACCTGGTGCTGTCTCCTCCTTATATTTAAAAATGTTAAACTTTAAAAAGCTGCGGCAAGCAGTTGCTATGGTTTGTGCACCACACAGAGCTCGATGGTGCTTCAGTTCTGATGTTAAATGCAATTAGCAGTAATGCACAGAAGGAATGGAACACTGCAGTTCTCACCCAACTGCAATAGCAGCATTGCACTGCAGATTGCTCAGGTTCTGCAAATTGTGCTCCCTAACAGTTTATGCTTGGGGTAGCTGCCATCCTTCACTCCACCCTAGCAACACCTTCAACATACTGTATTGCACTTTACTACGCTAACACCAAATACTGGATTTATAACTTTTGTTGACGTACTAGGCAAAAAAACTGATAATTCCGGTCTTCATGGTACTATTTTAAGTTACAGCCATAGATACAGGATTCCAGAAACTATGAGAACAGAGTCTCCAGCATTATCAGTTGCCAGCAACAGCCTGCTTCTACCGCAGATAGGATACACATGTGAGAGGTGTAAATGCTCTGGAGGTTAGCCTCCTACCCACACATACTGCCTGCTTCTACCGCAGATAGGATACACATGTGAGGTGTAAATGCTCTGGAGGCTAGCCTCCTACACACACATACTGCCTGCTTCTACCACAGATAGGATACACATGTGAGGCATAAATGCTGTGGAGGCTAGCCTCCTACCCAAACATACAGCCTGCTTCTACTGCAGATAGGATACATGTGAGGTGGAAATGCTGTGGAGGCTAGCCTCCCACCCACACATACTGCCTGCTTCTACCGCAGATAGGATACACATGTGAGAGGTGTAAATGCCGTGGAGGCTAGCCTCCTACCCACACATACTGCCTGCTTCTACTGCAGATAGGATACACATGTGAGGTGTAAATGCTCTGGAGGCTAGCCTCCTACCCACACATACTGCCTGCTTCTACTGCAGATAGGATACACATGGGAGGTGTAAATGCTCTGGAGGCTAGCCTCCTACCCACACATACTGCCTGCTTCTACTGCAGATAGGATACACATGGGAGGTGTAAATGCTCTGGAGCCTAGCCTCCTACCCACACATACTGCCTGCTTCTACCGCAGATAGGATACACATGTGAGAGGTGTAAATGCTGTGGAGGCTAGCCTCCTACACACACATACTGCCTGCTTCTACCGCAGATAGGATACACATGTGAGGTGTAAATGCTCTGGAGGCTAGCCTCCTACCCACACATACTGCCTGCTTCTACTGCAGATAGGATACACATGGGAGGTGTAAATGCTCTGGAGGCTAGCCTCCTACCCACACATACTGCCTGCTTCTACTGCAGATAGGATACACATGGGAGGTGTAAATGCTCTGGAGCCTAGCCTCCTACCCACACATCCTGCCTGCTTCTACCACAGATAGGATACACATGTGAGAGGTGTAAATGTTCTGGAGGCTAGCCTCCTACCCACACATACTGCCTGCTTCTACCGCAGATAGGATACACAGGTGAGGTGTAAATGCTCTGGAGGCTAGCCTCCTACCCACACATGCTGCCTGCTTCTACTGCAAATAGGATACACATGGGAGGTGTAAATGCTCTGGAGGCTAGCCTCCTACCCACACAGACTGCCTGCTTCTACCGCAAATAGGATACACATGGGAGAAGTATAAATGCTCTGGAGGCTAGCCTCCTACCCAAACATACTGCCTGCTTCTACTGCAAATAGGATACACATGGGAGGTGTAAATGCTCAGGAGGCTAGCCTCCTACCACACATACTGCCTGCTTCTACCACAAATAGGATACACATGGGAGGTGTAAACGGTCTGGAGGCTAGCCTCTTACCCACATACACTGCATGCTTCTACCACAGATAGGATACACGTGAGGTGTAAATGCTCTGGAGGCTAGCCTCCTACCCACACATACTGCCTGCTTCTACCTTAAATAGGATACACATGTGAGGTGTAAATGCTCTGGAGGCTAGCCTCCTACCCACACATACTGCCTACTTCTACCACAAATAAGATACACATGGGAGAGCTGTAAATGCTCTGGAGGCTAGCCTCCTACCCACATATACTGCCTGCTTCTACCGCAAACAGGATACACATGAGAGGTGTAAATGCTCTGGAGGCTAGCCTCCTACCCACACATACTGCTTGCTTCTACCGCAAATAGGATACACATGTGAGAGGTGTAAATGCTCTGGAGGCTAGCCTCCTACCCACATATACTGCCTGCTTCTACCGCAAATAGGATACACATGTGAGAGGTGTAAATGCTCTGGAGGCTAGCCTCCTACCCACACATACTGCCTTCTTCTACCACAAATAGGATACACATGTGAGAGGTGAAATGCTCTAGAGGCTAGCCTCCTACACACACACATACTGCCTGCTTCTACCGCAAATAGAATACACATGTGAGGTGTAAATGCTCTGGAGGCTAGCCTCCTACCCACACATATTGCCTGCTTCTACAGCAAATAGGATACACATGTGAGGTGTAAATGCTCTGGAGGCTAGCCTCCTACCCACACATACTGCCTGCTTCTACCGCAGATAGGATACACATGTGAGAGGTGTAAAGGCTCTGGAGGCTAGCCTCCTACCCACACATACTGCCTGCTTCTACCACAGATAGGATACACATGTGAGAGGTGTAAATGCTCTGGAGGCTAGCCTCCTACCCACACGTACTGCACGCTTCTACCGCAAATAGGATACACATGTGATAGGTGTAAATGCTCTGGAGGCTAGCCTCCTACCCACACATACTGCCTGCTTCTACCACAAATAGGATACACATGTGAGTTGTAAATGCTCTGGAGGCTAGCCTCCTACCCACACATACTGCCACCCCACAAAACAAATGGTCAGTACTAACACCACCCTCTGTCTATTTAGGTCACAAATCAACAAACAAGCCTTCCTGTGTAGAGTAGTAAAGAAATCTCTACCTAAACCACAAAGAAATCCAAATTGTAGGATGGACAAATGAGCTCCTCAGAGATATATCTATAAGTTAACTGAATTTACAGCCCAGCAAACACTAGAAGTGGAACAAGGGGTCACTCAGTTGGCAGGCCAAAGCCTTTAATGCAGCCTGGCCAGGACAACACACTTGGTAATATTACAGGTATAGCTGTACTCCTTAGTGAGTCACACAGATGCATTGCTCACTACAGAGACATAGTGCAATGGAGGCAGCTGCCACAGGTGCAAAGCATTAGGAGTGCATCACCAATCAGTCCTCACTAAGTTACTGGCAAACTGAAGCACTGTAGCACTCTGTCTCTTCAGTACTTTAAATGCATATCAGAAATGAAGTGCTGTAGTGTGCCACATACGAAGTGCTGTAGTGTGCCACATACGAAGTGCTGTAGTGTGCCACATACGAAGTGCTGTAGTGTGCCACATACGAAGTGCTGTAGTGTGCCACATACGAAGTGCTGTAGTGTGCCACATATGCCACAAACGGTATCAGTTTACTACAGTTTTAAAGATGAGAGCAGCCTTGTTTTGCTCCTTAATTTAAAGTTGAAGGCGGGAGTTTGCACCAAGCACAAGAACAGCTAGTCTGAGCAAGAAAAGGGTGACAGTGAAGTGTCTCTTGGGTACTAGGTTTTAACATGTCACAAGAGCCAATAAGTTCCTTCACGCAAGGTATGCATGCATATGATACAGCTGCTGTGCACGACTTGAAACACTCATCCTTGGAATATACAAAGAGAGGCATGATGGAGCTCTATGTATTTGCATCTAGGGCTGATGTGGAACTAACCCTGAGCAGCATACTATCCTCATGGAGAATGATGACAGTAAACAAGAGATACCAGACTTCAGCAAGTGGCCTAGTTATTACTGTCCTGAGAGGGTCGAATTATGTGTCAGCCTGGGAGGAGCCAATTGACAGTCCTAAGGGCTTCACCAGGGAGTCTGTACTTCTGTCCTCAGGCCTTCAGTGTATTGGTCAAATCTTTATCCACACCCAGTGCATTCTTTAAGCAAGGTCATTTGAGGTATTGGGGCATTGGTCCCCATACAAAACAAGTACAATGCTAAGTTTAACAAAAAACTACCATGGTGTAAACCTAGCAAGAACAACTGTATAACAAATGGTAGAAACTCATTGTCCAAAGGAACACAATGAATACTTCAATTTCTAAAAGTAAACTTAAAAAGCTAAATAATACCCTTAGAAATAAAATTAAATAATTCAAGGAAAAGTATGAATAGAAAATGGCCACAAAGCCTTTTTTAACTAGGTTATAAATCTTACCTGGCTCCATGGCACAGAGGGATGGAGTCCTTACTATGACCTAGGTGACCAGGTTTCAATTAATGACCTCCGCACTGGAGATGTCAGACTGGACAGAAGAGGTGTGAAGGGACATAGTCTTCTCACCCCTCCTTGGGGGGATGGGGACAGTAGCAGGTGTGTGGGATGCACATAGAGAAATGTGATTCCTGTGGTGGAGGCTGGGGGGAACCACTCTTCAAGCTTGAGAGGAGGAACAGGGTAGCTTGCTGCCAATGTCCTTTGCTGAAGTGAGGAATGACCAATGCAAACAGCTTGTTGCATGTCCCTTCTGGCTCTGCAAGTGAGGTGGTAACAGGAACCATTGGGCTAAAGAAGAAAACATTCAAACCACCTCTAATGATTGTAAAATAATAACCTTGTCTGGTTGACCTTCGCCCTGCTGATGGAGAATGAATGGGCTGATTGGCTGGGAGGGGTAATGGTTGAGAGGAAGCAGGGGCAATAAGTGTCTAAAACTTATGCTAGAAATCTTAGAAACCGTACCTAGCATTGCACTTGAACTGACGTATAGCAACAGCACAAATTTAGTCCCCAAGGACATAGCCAAAAATGCCAGAAGATAAATTTATCTTAAACTTTACCTTCAGTCTCCCCTGAACTTACCTCCATATAGTATCATATCAGTAGCACCCCCCAGATCACCTTGGACCAGGTTCTAAAGTCACTCTCTAAGGCCAATAACACTTGTCCCAGGGATCAAGACAATTTCTGATTGTTTTCTTGTCAATGGGAAGCATAGCCTTAACGTCACTCTACTAGATCTATTTAACCTCAGTTTCTTAAACGACTACATACCAGATGTGTGAAAAGTAGCTGTGGTCATACCACTACACAAAAATAACCTCCACAGTTCCTGGCAGCTGAAAGACAAGAAGTTCAGCAAGCCTCATTTGCAAAACCACAGAATGAATCATTATGAAACTTATAAACAATAACTTTGGCAACATATAATACCTGGAGCCAAAGAAGTCTGGGTGCGCATTACTTTTTAATACCTTCCCTAACCCTCTCTACTCATCTTGCCCTCATTCAACACTTGTTCAATACACTGATGACTCTAAGTAGTCACTATCGCTGACACCCCCACACATTTAATTTCACTTACCCAGTCTTACTTTAACTCGGTCAAAACCTGGCCTTCCAATAACCAGCTTATACTGAAGCCTAATAAAACTAACTCCTACTTTTCCTTCACAAAAATCTCAACAGACGTCGAACCACCTTCTCCACACTCTCTCTAAACGATACACCTAGCAGTGTTGAATCATCCACTAAACTACTTGGTTCATAATGGATGACCAATTAAAATTCGACCTACATATAGACAACTGCATCAGAAAAACCCACCAAAAACTGGGCATCCTACACAGAAATAGAAAGTTCCTCACTAACAAAGCAAAGATATCACTTGCACACGCTTATCTACTACCAAGCCTAATGTACACCTCCCAAATTCTCACAAACCTTAACTTATCACTCCTTACCAAGCTAGAATCCAAAGTCACCAGATTCTCAGCTAACCAAAATTACAAATCCCATCACGGTCTCTCATCACAAACATTACACTGGCTGGATCTCCCCATCAGCTCCTCTCACAACTCCTGGTTATCCATTCCATAGTATAACTAACCTTCCTTCTGTCCCAAACTACAGTCCTTGATCTCCTACTACACTCCTAGGACTCTTCGAAGCTCAGGCCAAGACTTATTACAAATCCACCAACCTAATAATAAAACTGGCTGTAACCTTTACAGCTACAATCCAGCCAAATCATGGAACAAACTCCCATGGGAAACAAATAAGAACTCTCAACAATGTCATAAAATGTTAATTGGCCACAAAGAAATACCTGTACAGTCAATAGTCCTGCCACTGTACCACCCACCATAACCTATTTACTATGCTATGCCTAGATCAGCACCCTTACCCACCTTATTAGAGTAATTTAAAATCACTTGCACATTAATCTCTTCCCACTCAGTCTAACCACACTCTTTACTCTAATGTCACTTCAGTCGACCATGGCCTAGCTCTAATAACTATTACTCTTACTCTCTTATACGCCTCTTCTTACTATTATCATATGGAGTCACCTTTAATCTAAATATATCAGTTCTGCTGTACAACGATCTTGGTACTAACTCTAATCACTTTTGTTTCTTGTGGTCATATTGAAAACTTAATTTTTTTATTGTCTGTATTTTATGTAAATGCTATCTTGAACATTATAAATATGTTGTATACCTAATTTTTGTAGTTCTCTCCAAATGTTTTTGCATTTTGTACCTTATGTACTCTTCTTACATTAAAATGACTGTGGAGCTTTTCTCTCTGGGCCTCCGCTGAAAAAGCGCCATCAGACCAGTCGGACAAACCTGATCAACAAATGTAAAATAAATAAATAAAAGGTAGATCCTACATCCAAAAAAGTTACCAAAGCATTGGTTGAAGACATATTGGTTTGTGTCTTTCGGCTTTTCCCGGTTAGGGGTTGCCACAGCAGAACTCCGGTCCGATAATGATTGGCAGTAGAGTTCTACATGCTGGCTTGCCGGGCCTAACACACAACCATCAATGAAGGAATGCCCGTTCACGCATGTCGCCACACAGAAGACACTCTGAGAATCGAACTAGCAACATCTGTGAGGCGACAACACTACCGCAGCACACATCGCTTACTATGACCTGACAAGGGCCTTTGACACTACCCCATTGTCTAACATTAACAACAAACTGATCTGAATTAAACATAAGCCCTTATATAATCAACTAGATAGCAAATTCACCCACTAACAGAACCCAGTCTATCAGTATAGGGGACATGCATTGTTCTAAAAGGTTCACAACTAAAGGGGTCCCCTCATGAATCATTTCCTGTGCTGCTTCTGTTCAGAATTTACTTCTCTGATGTCAAAAGTGTACAAGTGCCTTATGCTCATTGAAAATGAACTCCTACTTACTACAGATAACAGTCTGTGAGTGGTATAAACAGCTAGCCAATACTGAGGAATGCCTTTCATGATTAACCATATACAGTGAGCACCCCAACTCAGTCCCTACCACATTCTTATACAGAACCCACTAAAATGCATACACTGATGCTATACAAAGATCTTTGTCAAAGTCTTCTAGAATTGGTAGGAAAAGGCCTCTCCGAAGTTTCTCATCCCATTTAGTCAATGCACATCTACTTCTTAAGTCACCAACGGACAATTTTATCAATCAAGAATAAAAGTAGCTTCTGAAAAAATGCATTAGTGATTGATGACTCAATTAATAGGTATGCAGATTCCCCATTTACAAGGAGACAAAGAGAAGGTTACTGACAGCTGCCTTTCAGATGCCAGGATCAGACATTACATGGGTCTTGAAGACCTTTTCACAAGACAAGTACAACTACATCCCAGTAGTTGGTTCATGTATGAGTGAATGACATGGGCACAAAACCATGAATGGCATGCAAAGAAACTCCCTGGAGCATGATGAAGGTAAGAGTCTGTTCTTAAGTGGATGACTCCTTTCATCAAGAAAGATGCCTAGGTATAAAGAGAAGCTAAGTAGCTTTAACAATTGGTTTAACATTTGGCAGTCATTGCAGGAGTTGCAATATGCATCAGTCTGGGAAGAGATGACTAATAGTTCAACATTTTTTGTAAGAGATGGCCTTCATCTCTCATTCAAGAGTTTCTGTATAGTAACAAAAGTCTTTTCTGTCCCTCAAGTAGCGTTTCTTAGGGAGGGTCCATCTAATGGATATTCCAGCTGAGCAAATTTATCTAACTCTAACTTCAGTGCAACTCTTCTCTAGAAGCCTCAATAACAACTTGATGGTCTTCAGATGTCACTGCATTTATAACATGTCCATTTATGTGCAGTTAAAGAGACTCAGCTTAAACATAAGAAAGCCCTTTCTTCATATGTGGGTATTGCACTGACCATGTCTGCAGGCCGATTGGAAAGTGTGGTGGTGTCTCCATTTTTGTCAGGGACAATATCTCATCTACACTAATTGAGTCCCTAGAACTTCAATTTTCCAAGGAGAAAACAACCCCTCCATATCTCCAGATGATCATGTGATTTCTGGAAGTTTAAGAATAAATTCCTATAAGGAACATCTCCATGATCCTAGGTTACTTCAATTACCCCTCCTTAGACTGGAGCACATATACTTCTAATCTAGGCTGTGCCCAGAGATTTTTGGATTTGATAAACAGGAATTCCTTTGATCAAATTATCATCAAACCAACTAGAGGCCAAAATATCCTTGAGCTGGTCCTCACGAATATTGCTTTTACCTGTTCCAGTCATCTAGTTTCTCTTCCACCAGTTAAATTAGACCATAAACACATGGCATTTACTCTCAAAACCACCATACTCCCTATAACCAACATGTCTGTATTTAAAAAAACTTCAAAAATGTGAACCCTGAACAATTACATGATAAAATTTCTAAACATACCCATGATATACTTCCAACATCAAAAACACAGCAGCCAGCTTCACTAAGCATAGCTCAGCAGTCCCAACTACTGCCAAATACAATGAGAGACATAAAAAAATTGTGGTCAATTGATAAAATTTACAACTGGAAAAAAAACTCTATAAACTGTACAGTAAGACTAGAATTTATGAGAATGACGACAAAAATCACCAAGAAACTGAAAAGCCCCATCAGGACAAGAAAACCAACCCATGAATGGAGATAATATCCTTCAGTTCAGAAGCTGAAGTCCTTATTTAGCTACCATTAAATAACTAAGAAACAGCACGCAGGACTGCTCTGAACCTCTCCAACCCCAATAACATTGCAAATACACTTACAAATAAGCTCACTGCAGACTTCACTACTGAAACCCGTACACCACTCATTTAAGAATTGCTTACACTCCTACCGTCACCAAGGAACACGTTGTTAAGGTGTTATCAAAAAACAAAGATACTTCCTGACAGAGTGCTGACACCATACTTAGGTGTTTGATAAACGGTGCTAAACATGCTCTTCCTGAACCTCTCCTTAAAACGTTTAACCCAAGTTTAGCCACAGGCTATATTCCAGAATCCTGGCACTCTGATGTATTTATTACACTACACAAGGGTGACCCTACCATGAATCCTGGAAATTATACATCAGTCAGCTTTACGAGTCTGATCTGTAAAGCTATGGAGTGCGTCATAACCAAAGTCAATTATGAAATCAAAAAATCTCAATAAGCTTTATAGTTATCATGCAATATTTTATATGCCCTATTAATTATCGATTTTTAATAGCAGCTTCTATTCAAAACTTGACTAAAAACTGTAACAAAGCTGATCCTTCACTTACAATTCCCCCATCTTGTTATTTTTGCCGACACTCTGATATCAACCCCTGGTGGGGAAAGGCAGTCTCTAACCTGCGGTCCAAACTTCTGCTTGACCTCACCCCACTCTTCCCTTTCCCTCTCTAGTTATTCGCTCCCAGTGCCTTGGTCGCTTTGTCAATGTTTCCACTAAATTCCTGCCCCTTCTTGCCTATAGCTGTAACAAAGGAAATTATTACTTTGAAGTGGGACACAGGGTCTGAATGGCCTATACGTAGTAAGGCCCAAGTTTAATGCTAGTGGCTGCGGAAAAGGCAATTATTAAAAAATAGAAATCAAAATCTAAACCAACTGCACCTGAAATACCCAACATTGTCAAGGAGGAAAAGAAGAACTATAGGTGGGATGTTAATAAAGGGAGGGAGAAAATTACATAAAAATAAATGGAATCTGTGGGAACAATAAATGCAGAACACCGCTCATCAGGAGTGAGGTTTAAGGGAAGCACTGAGAAATTTATGTAATGCTGGAGTGAATACATATGCTTTATTTCTTTTTAAAAATTATTAATGTATACTGCATTAATATAAAGTTGTTAGTATGGTTTATTGTCATTTTCTGTTAATGTGCGTGACTGCTCTTAAAGATAAAGGATGGTTAGATAGCTTCTGCAGACACCAAGTGCAGTGTTTCTATGGATCTGAGACACCTTAATGAAGTGGGCATCCTCATTTCAGCACATCACAGTCTGCCCATGAAACTGCCACAGACATCAACCCCCCCCCCCCATTAATCATCTCAGCACTAAGTAACAGAATACTTTAAAACTTCCCAAGCAACCCCTCAGATCACCTACAAGAGTAAAACAAAACATGTCTACAAACTCTTTCTGATGGATTACCCCTCCTTGTAGGGGCTGTGCTTCACTCACTCCCTGATTTTATATATTAAGTCTGAGATCACACATATATACAGAAAGGAAAGCATTTGGTATTGTGTAATATCATATGTCTACAAGGTGTCCAGACTGGTCAGCAGAAAGTACAGTTGTATGAAACCTTACTATAACAGTAGATGTCCTTCTCATCATAGTAGCAGTATTCTTCACATAAAGGATCCCCTGCAAAGGATAGCCCAATGTCCAGATAGTATACCAAAGCTTTCAAGTCTTACAGACATTATACATCACATGTATGCTTCCTGCACACTATGTGGGGCATAAAGGTGATGTATGGATGCAGCTACTCAAAATTGAAAAAGCCCAAGAGGAACAGTATACCCTCAGGGATAAAACAGGAATGTGCGTCCAGAAAGAAAAAGAAAATGAAGGGCCCCTCGACCAGGAGGGCAACTAGAACACAGGGGAAGAGTCAGAACAGAGGAGTGGGAAGGGAGGGACAGAATACTGCAAAAGTGAAGAGAAGGACATCTACTGTTATGATGATTTTACACAACTGCACTTTGTCCTTCCATATCACTGCTGCAGTATTCTTCACCTAAGGGAGGACATGAGAGCTGAAGAGGAAGCCAGGAAGGAGGGCGGTACAGAGGAACCCTCCACAAACCCATGCAGGATAGCCCTGGTAAAGCTTGCTTTGGCCCTGGAAACATTATCCAACTTGTAATGTTTAGTGAAAGTATTGAGAGGACCAAGTAGTAGCCTCAAGGATAAAACTGTTATCCAGACCCTTAAGAAAGGCACCATATAGTAGAATGTGCCTTCCCACATGAGGAAAGACATTTCCTATATAAAGAATAACAAAAGGAAATGGCCTTAGAAATCCAGAAGGAGATGGTGTACTTAGAAACAGCCAAACAAAAGTCCTGGGATGAAAAGAAACAAAAAGCTACTCAGATTTATGAAAAACTTCAGTTTTATCTAAATACTGGAGCCGTCTAGGTTGATCCAAGGTGTGAAGAATCTTTTCACTGGCAGACTGTAGAGAAGGAAAAAGGGAAGGTAGATGAATAGACTGATTAAAAGACAACTCATTGACCATTGTGGGCATAAAAGAAGGATTAGTATGAAGAGACATTCTGTCTCTATGGAAAACCTTAGAAAATATGCAAACTATGAAATGTAAAAATGATGACTGCTACCACAATCCAGGCAGTATACTTCTTAGTAAACACAAGTCACTTAGTTTGTAAAAATATCAACTGATTTATTCACCGTAAAATAAAAAAACAAAAACAGTCGAATTAGGCACCTTTCGTCTTTCCCAAATCAGAAAGACTTCTTCAGATACATCGACTTTGACACTCCCCCCACTTAAATACCTTAATAATCTATCACATGATTTAACAATGTAAATACACTTATTTAATTCAGATAAAACCTTCCAACTTTGAAAATTTTCTTTCAGTCTTTCTTAATAAACTTTAACCATTTTCCATTTACAATACAGTACCCAAGTTATTTAATTTATCCTACCTGGTTCTACACAAAAGGTGTTACTAAAATTAACTACACCTATTTAGATTTTTCAATTTTAAAATACATAAAATAGAATTCAATTAATTTATTCCTGGATAAAAACAGGCGTTCATTTTTAGCTGCCACAACAATTCTAATTTTTCTAAAAGGAGGTTGTTAGGTCCCCCTCTACCATCTGAGCAAACTTGGTCAATTACTCGAAACCTAAATGTATGTTCTGGTTTTTCTAATATATGTTTTGAGAGTGAAAATTTCAAAGTTGGAAGGTTTTACCTGAATTAAGTAAGTGCACTAAGTTCTATGGAAAACCTAAAAAGGGGGAACAGCCAGTATGAAGAGACACCGTGTCTCTATGGAAAACTTAAAAAGGTGGAACAGCCATGATGGCCTGAATTTCATACACTCTCTTGGCTGAAGTAGGAGCCAAAAGCAAAACAGTCTTCCAAATATGTTGCAAGGAAGCAGGATCACGAGAGGCCTGGGTCCATTTTTGAAGTATAAAACTGAGATCCCAAGAAGGTGGAATAGGCTTCCTGGGATGCCTGATATGAAGGACGCCTTTAAGGAATTGCTTGACTTCAAACCTATTGCCCAGAGGATTTCAGGGCAAATGAGCAGTTCTGACAGGAGAGCTTTCACAAAAGAATCTGCCAATCCAGTATGGAGCAGCTCAAACAAATGAGACAGAATCAAAGTAATCTCTACTGATAGAAGATCCTGATGGTGAGAGATGCACCACACAGAAAATCTGTTCCATTTTGACATAGACCCTTGCCTTGTGCAAGAAGAAATACCTGGTGAGAACTTTTGGTGACCGTCTCTGGCCAAGTGAAAAAAAAAGGGGAACTAATGCTGTCTGGACCAATAGGGGGTCACTATTAAGATTTTGGGAGAGTCCTGCCTGATTTTGTGTGCGTCTTGCAGTAACAGATGAAAGTGGGAAGGCATACATAAACATCTCATTCCAAGAAAAAGACAGAGCATCACTTTCCAAGCCAAAGGACTTGGGACTCTGGAACAGAAGACAGGAAGTTGCCTGTTCAGAGAGGAGGCAAAAAGAGCTACCTGAGGAATATCCCACCAGTGAACAATGTCCACGAACATGTCTCTGTGAAGCATCCATTCATGAGCCTGTGTGTTGGACCTGCTCAAAGAATCTGCCACTAGATTGTCTCTGAAGGAATGTAAACTGCCTGAAGAGTCAACAGATTCCACATCTGAAGAGTTAGTCCGCAAAGAACATAGGACTTTTTGCCCCTATGCTTGCCGACACATCACATCACTCTGGTACTGTCTGTGAAAACTTACAGGGATCCAGGATGAAAGAGGGAATTAAAGGCTTGCAGAGCCCTCATCTCCTTTATGCTGATGTGGTCTGACCTCTGATGAGGAGGCCAGACACCCTGAATCTTTACAGGCCCAAGGGACACACTCCACCCCCTGTTTAAACTGTGAAGAGCTCCTGAGAGGGAACTGGAGCTTGAAGTGGAAGCTGAAGACCAAAGGCTGATGTAATGATAAACCAGAAGTTAGAAAATAAAAGCTGAACAACAGAAACATGCCAACTCCAAGAACGTCAATGCTTTATTACAGCAAAGCTTTCGGATATAAATCCTTCTTCAGTGTAATATACAATCTGTAACATTATTTCAGTTTTTGTGAAACAAGAATAAAATCATGAGCACAGCCCGCTAATCACATCATTTCTACAATAACTCAATTAACATTTTAGCTTAGAGATATAGCAGTTCCTTAAAGAGTTTCTTAAAAAGTACTCAGACATGCTTTCAACTCAATTTATAAATACATACTAGAACTTGTTCTTTCGGCTTTTCCCGGTTAGGGGTCGGCCACAGTGGAACTCCGGTCTGCTAATGATTGGCAGTAGATTGTTTACAGTGCCGAGGTGCCAGCTCGACGTCCAACCATCAACGAAGGCATGCCCATTTACACATGTCTTTCGAATGCCACCCGACTGTGGGGAGGACATGCAGACTCCACACAGAAGGCACTCCCCACACTCCAGCAGAGAATCGAACGGGAGAACCTCTTGCTCTGAGGCAACAATGCTACCGCTGCACCACCACGGCATTGCAGACCAATAAAATAAGACAATCTTGTTAGCAAGATTATCCTGGCTGGCCTCACAGTAGACAGCCTGACTAACGTATAAAGTATTTCTCAAGCTTGGATTTTAATGCCACATATTACCATTGCTATTGGGAGATTTCAAAGAACAGATGTTCAGATCTAAATTCTCTGCAATTGTTATGAATTTTAACAGGGAACTTAAATATTCATTGTTCCGTATGCAATGCATAGCAAAATAATGCTGATAATAAAGTATTGTGTACTAGAACTACATACTTTAATTATATCTAAAAAAAATTATAAAAATATTTTTACATATTCAAATTATTTGCATATATACCAAAAAAAGCATACATTATATATATATATATATATATATATATATATATATATATATATATATATATATATATATACATATGGATTCTCTTCAGAAGATCGAACTTCCGAAATCTCGAACTACAAATAACTGAATCCAAAAGCTCGAGTTTCGGAAACACGAACTTCTGAAGGGAAACCATTAAAACAAAAAAAAACCACAAGCTTTTGCAGGGGCCTTTACCCCTGCACTTCTATAGGGCTGTGCCCCACACCCCCTACTTAAATATACCAACTCCAAGATCGCTACAGTGGGAGATGGAAATCTCCGCCTTGCTGTATGCGAAGCGCAAAACGGAGATTTCTTTACTTCCTGCCAACACCACGAAACAAAAAATACATTACGTACACACAAGGCATGCAACAATACTTGCCTCTCTGTGCACGTAATGTATTCAGGTAAGTAAAGTGTTATTTCGGAACACTACACACATTCGATTTATTAAAATCTCGATCATATGGTCTCGACCATATGCAAATCGAGATTTTAATAACTCGATTATGTGAAGTGTTCCCATATATATATATATATATATATATATATATATATACACACACACATATTTAAAATACCTAGTGCGGTTGCATTTGTGTATTTGCTAAAACTGGCTTAATACTAAACATGTTATTCAACCCTAGTAATACAACTTGCTTGCAGTCTTAAGATCCATGCATATTCTTTATTCTCCAGAAGGTAAAATCACCCCCTCTTACTTGCTTATACACTGTTTCCATCACCCTAAATCTGAAGGTGTACTCAGTACCTTTCTGCAAGATATGTTTACTTAACACATTCTGCTGTATCTGTCTACGTACCTCTGACGTATGTTCTATTATTATTTCCCAATATGCTTACTTAACACATTCTGCTGTATTTGTCTATGCACCTCTGACGTATGTTCTATTATTCTTTCCTTTAGTTTCCTTGTACTTTTTCCAACATAAATGAGGGGCATTTTAGGCAGGTAGCAAGATATATTACATATGCAGTATTGCATGTTGCTGTACATTTGAAAAAATATTTTTTATTTGAAACTGGATGGATGTACATATCTTGGTCCTTCATAAAAGTATTAGTACAGCAGCTGCAGTTCAAACATGGGGACATGGGTATGTCTTTATAGCACAATCGCATTTTTAAGTTCTTTAAATTCCTATATGTAAAATCTGGCTTATTATGAAGTATGTGACAGTTTTGGCATAGCCATCAAGATATTGCAGTTATTCTCAATAATTTTCATTACTTCCCTAGTCGTAGTATTATAGGTAGCTAGATATCTAACTTTATTTTCTTCTTTATTCACTATACTACACGTTCACTATACTACACGTATAGTCACTATTAAAAGTAGGTTTTATTAGTCCTGTTCTACTATTAAAAACTTAATTTACTAGCTTATCCAACATAGATTTTGCATATCTTCTCTCCTTAAATTCATCTGCTAGTTTAGTCATCTGCAGCTTACATTTACTGTTATTAGTATTTAACCTACTTGTTCTAATAAGTTGTGCTTTCAGTATTCCTTTAAAAATGTGGGGGGATCCATGCTCTCTTTATGCACATACCGATTAATTTGCACTTCCTTTTTATGAACGCTTGTTGCAATTACATTCCCTTCCTTTTCAAGTAGTACATCCAAACAGGAAATTCTTTCAGCTGAACATTGCTTTTTGAATCTAAAAAAAATGCAGTGGCACTCTCTAAATATTCCACATATTCATTCAGCATTTGTTCAGTACCATTCAGTCAAAAACAAATCTTAGATAAAACAGAACCCTGTTGTTCATAGCTTGCTCATTATTAAATATTTTTCCTACTGACGCATAACCAAATCTGCATAAGTATTTGCCATGGGTGTACCCACGGCTACTCCAGCTATCTGAATATATGGTTGCTCATTAAATAAAAATACATTTTAGTTAATACCAGGTCTAATACGAGACAGATAGTTTCTATTTCATTAGCTGGCTTAGCTGTTTCTTCATTTAAATAAGCCTGTATTGCTTCTATGCCATATTCATTTGGAATTACAGTGAATAATGAATTGATAGCCAATGTTACAAACATAAAATCATGACATTTATTCATTGTGTTCCATTCTCTCAGCTTGATCAAGAAGTCATTTGTGTCTCTTATATAACTCCGATTATGTGGTAAATACTAAACATTCTTGCAAGTATATAGAAACAGGTTCTGTTACCCAGCCTCTCCCTGAGACTATAGGCCTCATGGGTGGCTGGGTCAAAGATTTATGGATCTTTGTTATTCCATAAATTACCGAAGTTTTTGGGCAAGGAATAGTGAAAAAGGTTAAACAGCTCTATACTTCTACTGTTAGTAAGTTGCATGTCATAAATAAGCATATTATATTCACTTATACATTTCTTAACATCCATTACACTTATTTTCTTAAGTGTTTGCATCATCCAGAAGAGCTTGCATTGACATATAGTCTGCTCTATTCATTAGAACAGTTGCACCGCCCTTATCGGCCTGCTTTATAATTATTTCATTATTATCTTCCAACGGTTTCAGTGCTTGATGCTCAGCAGCTGTCAAATTATACTACTTTTTCTTTGTTTTACATTCATATAAATCTCTCAATTCTTTTTCACATTTGTCATGGAAAGCTGTTACTACAGGAAAACAATTTGGCACAAACATGCTTTTTTTCTTACACACAGACACATTATTAATACTTCTAGCATCTCAATGTAAGTTTAAGATTCAATGTCCTCACAAAAATGTTTAAATCAGTCAATGCCTTCACGATGTCATCTGAGCAAGTAGGAATAAACTTCAGCCCCTTCTGCATTAAGGTTATTTGAGAAGGAGATAGCTCACAGTCAGAAACAGTTACAATACCTGCAGTTCTTTCTTTTAACGTCACGCTGCCTTCTGAAGAAAGGGGCTGCTGTTCTTCCATTTGCTGGTATTGCTGGTCTGTTGCTGTAAATGAACAACTTCTTTGCTGCTTCTGTTGGCAGATCTCTACTTTCTCCGGTATTTCTAACTGGAATGGTGTCTGAGCCTTGGAAAACGCCATCATTGTTCAGCTGAATTCATACCACTTTTCTGCTGCCCATCATTAGACGATATAGGGGCCACATCCACTGATGCCCCTATGTCTTTTGGGGCCTCATTATTCTCCTGATGACAATTCATTGATACCTTCATTCCCACCACACTGGATTTGAGGTACCACTGAATTTTCCTCATATGGAGCCTGGTTGGGGGGGGGGGGGGCATGGGAATGGTAGAAGCCATGAACACCAGGACCCTGAAAAATTCCATGGCCATTACAGACACCAGAGGAAGAAGGGTTTGAATAAATGTTATTCCAGACAGAGCTTTTGTGTATGCAAAGATACCAACATGGGAACTTTCTGAAACCTGCAGCTGAGAAAAATATGATCCTGGGAAGGAATCAGAATGGATTTTTGGAGGTTTGTGTGAACCCCAGACCGTGTAATAGGCAATTAGCAAACCTGAGATCCTGAAACAGCCTGCTGGGGGGATGGAGCTTGAATAAGCAGATGGTCTAGATAGGGAAACATCTGAATACCTCAAATCCTGCAAAAAAGCAATGACAGGAGTGAGGTATTTGGTGAATACCCTTTGGACAGTAGAGAGGCCAAAGGTCAAAGCAAAGACCTGAAAATGCAAGGAAGAGACAGAGGAATATAAACATTTCCTGAAAAGAGGATGGCTGTGGATGTGAAGGCATGCATCCTTGAGATCCAGAGATAGCAGAAAGGTCTAGGATAGAAGAAGAGTAAGCAATGTCTGAAGGGATAACATTAGAAGAAGAGTAAGCAATGTCTGCAGGGATAACATTAGAAGAAGAGTAAGCAATGTCTGAAGGGATAACATTAGAAGAAGAGCAAGCAATGTCTGAAGGGATAACATTAGAAGAAGAGTAAGCAATGTCTGAAGGGATAACATCAGAAGAAGAGTAAGCAATGTCTGAAGGGATAACATTAGAAGAAGACTTAGCAATGACCTGAGAAGTACCTCTCCAGACTACATGAAAAGAGACATGGAGAAGCTCTCGGATTATGTAGCCCATGCAGGTATTACCCTAGCCCTGAGCAGCATCCTACCATCACCCAGAATGATACCACAGTACAAGCAGAAAATGATCAATTTCAACAACTGGCTAAGTTTCTGGTGTGATTCTAAGGGGATCCAGTATCTGTCTGCCTGGGATGACATGATTAACAGACCTCGATGCTTTGCCAGAGATGGCCTGCATATGTGACCCCTGGGCTTCTGGATACTGGCCAAGACTCTTGCCACCCTTATAGTGCCTTTTTTGGGCAGTGTTTGAAAGACCAAATTACCATCGTAACAGCTACAAAGAAATGCAATCTGAGGGTCATGCTGCTCAACGCTAGAAGTCTAAATCTGAAAATGCACTCGCTTGAAGCACTCCTTAAAATGGAGAACATTGACATTTGTGCTGTAACAGAGAGCTGGTTCAAGGCAGCAGAAAGCACCCCTGCACTACCAGGCTATAACTCATTCCACACCTTTCGGCCCCAGAACTTGGACCGAAGCTCCAAAGGCAGTGGTGTTTCCATATTCTTAAAGGATGCACACACCTCCAGACTGGTAGCCCAACATAACGCATCAGAGATACTTCAGGTGCAGCTAACATTGGTTTAGACAGAGATTCAGGTTGTAGCCTGCTATAGGTCTTCAACAATGTCCCAAGACTCTCACTCCACATATCTAAGCACATTGGAGAATATTAGGGTCAAACCTAACATTCTCATACTGGGCGACTTCTATTACCCCTCCATTAACTGGGAAAACTACTCATGTACCAATACACTTGCCCAATGTTACCTGGCATTCATTAATTCAAATGCCCTGAACCAGCTCGTTCTTACCCCCACTAGAGGTAGTAACATCCTTGACTTGGTCATTACTAACATGGGTGACCATTGCTCTACACCAGTAGTTAACTCCTCCCTGGTTAGATTCAACCACAAACTAATCACCCTGGAAATTCCCCCCCCCCCCCAAGGGTAACCACCATGAAAAACTTCTCCAAGGCTAACTTTGGGCTCCTAAAAACAGAGGTGGCTAACTTCATGGCACCCATGCAAATGGAGAATAGTTGCATCGCCGCCGAATCATACACCAATGCACTGTACAAACATGTACACACATGCATGGATCTCGCCATACCCAATAGAACCAAGATGCTCTCCTACAAAAAAGGAAGCCAATCTGGTGGTCCCCTGCCATAAACAAACTACAACAGAAGGAGTTAACTGATGTGGAATAAGGTGAAGTCCCAACACTGGAAAAACTCCCTTATCAGCCTCAGCACAAAGTTGAGATCCATCATCAAATCCTCTAAAGCTAGCTATAAAAACAGAATTGCAGCAGATAGTAAAGACAACCACAGGGCCTTCTATAGTTATGTAAAGAATCTCCATGACAATACTAGATTTGCTCTGAGCTACTGTACAATGGTACCTCCTATACTGAGCCAACAGATATTGCCAGTATATTAGCTAACAGATTCAGTGCCAACTTCACCCCCCCCCCCACAAAGGACCCATCACAATGCCAGTAGATTGCCAGGCACCAGTATTACTGCTGCACTGGATAAAACAGCAATGGCCCAGGCCAAGAATACAGCTTCCATGCAACCTGACAATATCCCTGGCTGTGTTCTATATGAACTACAGAGTGAACTGGCACCTCACCTGTGTGCCTTGTTCAATCAAAGCCTCACCTCGGGCGTTGTCCCTACCGAATGGTGCACTGCTACAGTCATCCTTCTCCACAAAGGAGGAGCGACTATAGACCTTGGAAGCTATCGCCCCATTAGTCTGATGAGTTTGATATGCAAAGCTATGGAATGCATCATCATGGACCTAATAAACAAGGATATAGGGAATCTCCAAATTAGGGATCCAACACAGTTTTGGTTATGTGAAGGGTATATCAAGCCTGCTCAACCTGGTCGACTTCTTTGAGTCAGTCACCAGAGCTGTGGATGAAGGCAAGGTAGTTCATACAGCCTACCTTGATCTGGCCAAGGTGTTTGATACCATTCCCCATTCAGGAATCATAGAAAAACTCACTAAGCTAGGCATTAACCCCTATATATCACTAGGTGGGTTGCAAACTGGCTCACAGACAGAACCCACAGTGTGAAAGTAGTGGACTCAAGTCAGACTGCCGACCAGTCATGAATGGAGTCCCACAGGGTTTGGTCCTGGGTCCTCTCCTGTTTGGTATCTTCTTGTCTGAAGTCCAGGCTAACACAAAGGGTCTCTGACAAATTTCACAGATGATTGCAAGTTGGGAGCCATTATCAACTCCCCAAGTGATGTTGACATCCTACAGAAATGCCTCACTGAGACCAACGACTGGTGTTAGAACCATGGCCTTAAGCTCAGTGCCAAAAAATGTGTCATCCCCTTTGGGAAAAACCCAGTTTCCATGAATTACCACATCAATGTTGTTATAAGACATCTGGGAAAACAGGTTGACAGCAGCCTCTCTTCTGACCACCACATTGCCACTGTGGTCAGAAAGTAATTGTATGTGGCACATCTCATTACTAAGGGTTTTGCATCCAGGAAGAAAGAGGTCACAGTCTCCCTCTACTCTTCCCTCATTAGGCCAACCATAGAGTGCAATGCCACATTTGGCATGTACCTGACTAGCCACCTGCAAAATCTGGATAAGGCCGCAAAAGTACTTCACAAAGAGGATCCTAGGCCTTAAACACTTGTCCTATGTGGACAGACTCAAAAAACTCCAACTATTTTCTGTCTCATTTTGCCTACTTAGAGGTGATCTCTGCTTGACATATAAAGCCATGTCTGATCTAGCTCTGTTAGAAATGCTACATCTAAAGAAATCCCAATCCCTCTGCACCACATGCTCCAGTGACCTCACCCTCATTATCACAACAGAACATGCTGGAGGGACAGGTTCATAAACCAGAGACTGCCCTCGCTATGGAATAGACTTCCCATACATGTCAAACAGAGCACCTCACTGGCCCACTTCAAGAGAAACCTTGATGAGTGGATGGGAAATAGAAAATTCACCCCGGGTATCACTCCAGCGGCTCTACTTGACAGAGGCACTGGGAACTAAGGTTGGGTGGCATGATGTCAGGGTAATCCTCTGGGCTAGGTTTGTAAAGGCTCCAAGGCCATTAGCCTAGTACACACCTATGAACCTATGACCTATGAGGAAGAAGTGTAGAGAAGACCTTGAAGTTAGGCCTTTACTAGGTTGTCCAGAGACATAACAGGGTGAATCAGGGAGAAATACTTATAAAAATGTGGTATTGATCAGGAAAAAAAAAAAAGTCAAAACCATTTTGCCCACATTTCTATAAAATATTTCTTCCTTGATCTGGAATTATTCATGTGACATAGAAAAGCAGGATGAGTTTGTCTGTTAAACAGCAAAATGTCCCTGGAATGTGAACTGCTGACAAGTGATTGTGCTTAACAGCCCATCCTAGATGCAGGAACAAGTTCTAGCCTACATTTGATGTGCAAAGTCATGTCTATACTATCTCAACAAAGGGACAGGTGATTTCAAAGAGGAAGACACTAAATGCAGAGAAGGGAAAGCCATACTCATGTCATTTCTAGACTGTACTGTATAAAAGGGGACTCACTGATTGAGCATGTCCTCTTAGTTGCTCATCCCTAATTGTTATCACTCATACACAAGGGACAACTCATCTATGATGATCATAGTTACTGGAATATTCATTATATGGTTTTCCACTAAGCAAGTGACTGGAAACAAATATGCTTTCCACAGACCACAGACGGTGTGAAAATGGCAGCCAAAAGATAATTCTCCTGACATCACTGAACTCAGACTATGATGGAGGCCCTTCATGAGAAATCGTGCAAGTTGCAACATAATATTTGAAGCTGGAATCTGACCCAGAGTTCAAAGACAAACATTTGGGATGTGAGTATGACAAAAGTAAATACATTGTTTGGATCTTCTGGAATAAAAATACCTGACATGTCCTAGCACCTAGAGAACAGTCAATGACTGTGAAGTCTACTTTACATTCAAGGAATGGACCAAGGAATCAGCAATTCCCTGTGCCACACAAAACTGTCTTTGCAAAACACCACTGTTTTTTTTTTCCTGCTTAGCAGATTTAGTGCCTAGCTATGGTCCTCAGATGGATATTAAGCTGTAACCACTGTTGTGCACTCTGTGGAAACCCCGGGCACCTAGATATATCTGAAACTGGTAATTCCTGGCTTCTAACTGGAACTGAAGGAATCCTGACTATTTGGGAGTTCTATGTACACACAAGTGTACAACAGAGATGTCCGTTGCTTATTTTAAAGCTCTCTCGCTATGTTAAACCCATTTAACACAGCGAAACAGTAAAAAGCAACGGAGATCTTGCTTTCTCTGTTTCTTTTTTTTTTTAAACCTGTCTCGCTATGTTAAATTGGTTTAACATAGCGAGACAGCTTTAAAATAAGCAACGGAGATCTCCATTGCTTATTTTAAAGCTGTCTCGCAATGTTAAACCCATTTAACATAGCGAGACAGGTTTAAAAAAAAAAGCAACAGAGAAAGCAAGATCTCCGTTTTTTACTGTGTCGCTATGTTAAAGGAGTTTAACATAGCGAGACAGCTTTAAAAAAAGCAACGGAGGTTTCCATTGCTTTTTTTAAACCTGTGTCGCTATGTTAAACTCTTTTAACATAGCAAGACAGTGTTTTAAAAGAGACTTACACTAATGGAAAAAGTCCGGGCGACCAGACCTTTTTCCATTAGTATAAGTCGATTTACAACGTGCATGCTGGCCAATCAGCGTGCACGTTTTGGAATATTAATGGGGGGTCATGGTATAATATGTAATAACCTCAGTCAGCCTACTACTGAAAACAGGATTATGATCCAGTTTCCAAAGATAACCAGTCTGTTTATGTATTCAAGAAATTGGCGAATTTCTTAAAATCAGTTTCAACAACACATTAATAGTTATGATCAGGTAGTCTTTGTAGCACACGGAGCTTTAACTACCATGATTTACTGATTAAACAACGCAGTGACGACCAGGCAAAGATGTAAAGCAAAATAAATAACCAAAAAACACCAGAAATGCAAGTAGAGAACCACAAATTATGTTTTTTAGCGTAGTCAAACTTTAATGTTCGCTATTCGTCAACAAGACTACTTCAGAAACTAGACACAGATCCAAACCTATATTTCCCCTGGTCTAAATGATGCTGTAAACATAAAGAAAGTAATCATAAATAAGTTTTAATATTTGCATTTAGTATTTTGAGAATGTAAAAAATATATACTATATTATAAAAACAATCTCTTTGGATATAATTGTATTTAATTGACGGGAAGTGCTGATTGGTTGACTTCATTTGGTTGACTTCATTATGTACACTATTTAAATGAGAGCAGTTTGGATGTGTGTTTAGTTTCTGAAGAGGTCTTGTTGACGAATAGCAAACATTAAAGTTTGACTATGCTAAAAACAGTCATCTCTGGTTCTCCACGTGCATTTTTGGTTATCATGATTTACTACAACTTTCCGGGGGGGGCGGGGTAGGTGAAAGAACAAAGTGTTTCACAGCTTTGACAGCTGCAACATGTTTAGAGCTGTCAGACAGAGAGCAAGCAGAATCAATGAACAGCTTTAAAAGCTGTTATACAATTCACAGCTTTGTTTTATTGTATGGTAGTCTTACAGCTTTTAACGCTATCAAAATGCTTCCAGAATGTGGCTGCTCTATGTGCTGCATTGCAAGAGCTGATCACAAAAGTAGTAAAAGATGCATAACAAACTTTAATGCATTGAGCAGTGAATAAGGTCCAATATCCGAAAAAGGACAAATCATTTTTTAAGCATTACTATAGCTCAAGGCCCGATCTTAACAAATGTTAATGCAGCTAAATCTCCATGCACTACAAAGAATTATGATGGGATCTCTGATCATAAATTATTACTATGTGCTCTCGACATGGATGTCAAGATTCACCTCTCGAGCTTCAATCTTGGAGTAAATATCTTGGTATCCATATCTTGAATACATAAGTAGATTATAACTGGAGACCCAGTCATAATCCTGTATGTAGTGTATGGAGCACCATTATTACACTCCAAAATCAAGAGACGATAAACCTAGAAAGCAGTTCTGCAGAGCAAGATATGATCTTAACAATGCTTTCAGAAATGTGTAACAATTAGTCTGTTACAGTCGGGTCTCACCCAAGGGATAGTCATTCACTCTGAACTATTCCTAAATATCTTGCTTAATATTTTCCTTAGGAAAATTACAGCAATAATTAAAAACTGTGCCTTTCTTCCAGTTATATTTAGACACTCTATATGAGACAGCACTTTGCAAGTGCTTTGTTTGCTTTCAAAACCAATAAAACACTTTTTTTTCTTTCTTTTATAACCGGTAGTGCATGCAGTAGATAAAACTCCATGTGCCACGGATTGGGTGCCCCAGATCTTAACCAGTTATTATGTGTTCTCAACATGGATGCAAAGATTCACCTCAAGAGCGAATTTCTTGGCACCCATATCTCAAACACATAATATGGTTATGGTCGAAGACCTGATCATAACACTAATATCTTTTCCTTTTGCAAGATTAGGTATGTAGTTAGTGGGCTTCATGTACAGAGTAACTTTCACCTTCTTCTCTACGTTCTACCTACAAAAATTCCTGTTCCAATTATACTGTATCTGTTAAGTACTAAACCTGCACATACAATTCATCTTTAGAAGCACCACTATTATCACATGCTTTTCAAATATGTTAAATAGTTATGAAATGTAAACAAATCATCATGTAAATGCTTACGGAAATATCAGTTCTGTGCTATTTTTGTTTTCTATTTAGCTTTCTACCAAGTCTATGCAAATTCCTGCAATGCTCCAACATCTGCCTGAATTACATAATATAATAGATTCTAAACCATTTCTTTTCGTAGAAGAATCTAAAAAGTTTGAAGAGAACTCTGTTACAAGGATTTTAAAAGTTTAGCTAAAAATAAAATAGGGCAGAAATATGGGACTTATACTTGTATGGCATGTAGCTCTTGTGTAGATAAAGAAAAACTGAATAATGAGGAATTTATACATCCCATTTCTGGTCGGAAGTTTAATTTTTCCTGTGTAGCAACTTGCAATAGTGTGAATGTGGTTTATTTGGCAACTTGTAAAAAGTGCAGGTCATGTTATGAAGGGAAAACGACAAAAAGGTTAAAAGGCCGCATAATAGAACACAAATCCAACATTAGAAGGAAAAATGACAAAAATGCATTGTGTAAGCACATTTTAGATAAAGGAATAGACCACACCTTTACCTTTAGAGTAATAGAGAATGTATATAAAGATGTGAGGGTTAGGGACTTGAACAACTGTTCAGAAAATAAAGAATATGAGTGGATACTTGGGCTCTGTGCAGACAGTGAACAAAACAATACAATTTGTATTAAGCCTGTCCTTGTTAGGATGCAACAGTATAATTTATAATATTTTATAAGATTTTGAAGTGTATTTATGTAATTTATGTGTTTATAAGTTCTTAATTAAGGGTACTTTGCGACTGGATGGCTGTGGTCACATTGCATCTGCTTTGCTCCTAGACACTAAAGATAATCACAAGGCCTTCTTTAGTTATGTCAGAAACATGGACGGAAACTCACAGATATGTGCTGAATTGTTGCATAACTGTACAAAATATACCGAACCTACAGACATAGCCAACATCCTGGCAGACAGATTCAGCGCAAACTTCTCCCCCCCTTCCCCCCAAAGGAGCAAACTCCTATCCCAACTGAATGTAACCTCCCTGACATCACAGATGCACAGGTGAAAGCTGCCCTCTCCAAAGCAAAAAACACAGCATCTATGGGCTGGACAGTGTCCCAGGCTGTATCTTACACGAGCTCCAAGAAGAACTGAACCCTCACATTAAGTCACTGTTCAAACTTAGCCTTACTACAGGATATGTACCCAAAGAATGGCGTACAGCTACAGTGGTCCCACTCCACAAAGGTGGTGCCACAATGGACCCTGGAAACTATCTCCCCATAAGCCTGACTAGTCTGGTCTGTAAAGCTATGGAGCGTATTATCATGGAACTCATAAACAAAGACATCGGGAGCCTCCTGACACTGGACCCTACACAATTCAGCTTTGTTAAGGGCAGATCTTGCCTCTTAAACCTAGTTGATTTCTTTGAAACAGTTACCAAAGCCATAGATGAGGGCAAGGTAGTCCACACAGCCTACCTGGACCTCCCAAAAGCCTTCGACACAATACCCCACTTGGACATCATAAATAAGCTTACCAGCTTAAATATCAACCCCTATATCACAAGATGGGTTGCAAACTTGCTCAAAGATAGAACCCACATGGTCAGAATCGCAGGTGCCATGTCCGAATCCAAACCAGTTACAAGTGGCGTCCCACAGGGCTCAGTTCTGGGACCTCTCTTGTTTGGTATATACTTCTCTGAGGTTCAGGCTAACACGAGGGGATTATGGCTGACAAAGTTCGCAGATGACTGCAAACTGGGGGCCATAATCGAATCTCCAGCTGACACAAGCATCCTCCAAAAGGGTCTCACAGAGACGGATGCTTGGTGCCAGAAACACGGCTTCAAGCTAAATGCTAAAAAGAACATAGTCATCCCCTTTGGGAAAAACAAGGTGCCCACAAATTATCACATAGGTGGTAATCCATTAAGTATGGAAGAAGTAATTAGAGATTTGGGGACCAACGTAGATAGTAATCTCTCCTTTGATAATCACATTGCCAAAGTTGTTAGAAAGACCTTCTATATAGCCCACCTTATCACAAAAGGGTTCGCATCTAGATCAAGAGAAGTCATTGTGCCTCTCTACTCATCACTCATCAGGCCCATAATTGAATACAATGCCCCTTTTGGGATGTACCTTATCCGACACCTGCAGCAACTGGAGAGACCCCAAAAGTACCTCACCAAGAGGATCATGGGCTAAAAACAGATGTCCTATGCAGCTCGACTAAAGAAACTCCAGCTCTACTCAGTTGCTTACCGCCTACTCAGAGGCGATCTATGCCTGACGTACAAAGCCATGTCAAACCCAGAATTAATGGACATGCTCCACCTCAAAAAATCCAAGTCCCTTAGAGCTACATGCTCCAGGGACCTAAACCTCAGCACAAAAATAAATAGGACATGCTGGAGGGACAGATTCATTTCCCAGAGGCTCCCCTCACTCTGGAATAGAATCCCAATTCATGTTAGACATAGCCCCTCGCTGACCCTCTTCAAGCAAAATTTGGACGCGTGGATGGGAAATCGCAAATTCACCCCTGGGATCTCTCCTGTGTCTCCGCTAGACAGAGGCGCAGTAAACTAATCTTAAAAGGGTACCTTCTGTGACCTACTTTACAGAGGCACAGTAGGCTAATCTAATAGGGAGGCGGAAGCCAAATACACTCTGGCTAGTTTTATAAATGCCCTAGGGCAGATAGCCTAATATCTACCTATGAACCTATGAATGAGAAAATGTAGTATGATGGTTTGCACTAAAGAAGGTTGTTTGACCGAAAGCTCTGCTTGTTGTAATAAAAGCTAATTGTTTTTTCTGGCGGTGATTTGGTTTACATCAGAAAATTGCTTTTCTTCACTTTATCTTGTATCAGCGTGTTGTAACTTTAATCACACCCCCTCAACAAAATACAGACACATATGCATGCACATGTATATAAAAAAAACAGAATGTACACAATGTACATTTATTCTACCCCCAAACACAGACAGCTACACACACACACAAGCAAGCAAAACAAGCATATGCAGACACATACACCCCCATACATTGATGCTTCCTAAACTATTGTTTTAACGTATTCTTTATGTCCCTCATTTTATCAAGATATACAGCTTAAAGAATGTCTTATTCTGCAATAAAATGTTGCAGACCTCAAATGATGAATACTGGGGATGACAAAATATCAGTTCATGCCATCTGAAGTTTAAGAATATCGTTGTCTGCCTCTTTAATAGAAGCAGAGATAACTAGTCATTCCTAGCCATTCAAATAAAGTCAACTTCTTTACTTCACATTTTTAAATGTCATTTACAGATCAAGGGTCAATAGAGTTTTTCACATTAAATGCTGACGTAGGTAGATACAATGAATGGGGTAGCAGCCAATGCTTTTTTACATTTATTATTTTATCCACTTATTTCCTTATTTATGATTAATACAATTGCTTTTCTGCTTTTCAGCAGCTAATAAGCAATGAAAAGTATGCAAGTGAGGAGAGGGGGTCAGTGGATTGGTAGAGGTCGTACCGCTAAACCCAGTGCCCATTTCACACCCACCCCACACCTCAAGCAGGCAAAGTTTGCAGTAAAAGCTGGTAAGAGTGGTGATTGGTTTTCTGGCCAAACTTCAACCTTTTATTTCCACATTCCTCTGGTCCCTTTGCTGTATTTCACTGTAATATATTTGTACCCCCCCCCCAAGCATATGCACATTCTTTCAGATGTCCACTGATCACAACTAACTTTCATCCGTACCCGTACATATAACCCCGTTTTATGTGAATGTGCTGTTGTGTGTTCACAGTGACAGATTCAGACACCCCCACCACCACACCCCATAAGTAGTAACATATTCTTGCAGCTACTGAGGGGCTAACATACAAGCAGTCTGAAAACATTAAAACACTGGGAAGAAGGTAGCAATGGGGTACCAGGAAAGCAGCTTGCATTCCCGAGGGGAATTATGTGAGAATGGATTTCCTGTGTAAATTTTACGTGGATGAACTACAGGCCACTAAAAAGCTTTCTGTGGGCCAAACACTGATGATCACAGAGATGGATTTTAAGCACGCAGCATCTTCACCAGCGATCCCGGTATGACTGCTGCTTCTATAGGCTGCTTCGCTCTCCTACCCAAGATTTCCTTTGCAGGTTAAACTTGAATTGCACTTTTGCTGTAAAAAAGCTGTCACTTCACTCAGCCTGGAAAAGGGTCAGCCATGCAAGTATATACCAGTGCACTATTAAATGTTACATCTTTAAACAGATAAATCTAAAATATCAAACATTCAACATGGTTTTGAGGAATAGCAGCAGTTTTCTTTAGCTACACTGAGGAGTTTTATCGCTCACAGTTTAAGGGTCAGTCCTTTGCCAAAAAGAAAAAAAAATAGCTCTTGGTCAAGGTCCTCAGAGGCACTGCTCCGAGATTGGACATAGGTAAACAGTGTCCTTCACTAACCTCCAATGTATATATAACACCACCATCAGCAATAATATTGTGTACCTAACCTGCTAATCTTTATAATAAAAATCTTTTTCCTGAATTAACCCCAACTGCAATTTATTAGAATATGCTGATAAAAATACCACCTGTACCATCATCTATGTTCTTAGAATCCCCACAGTTTGCCTTACTCAGGTGTGATAAACCTGCCCCTACCCCTAACCTCAGACCAACCTTCGAGGATCACTATTCAGACACACTAGGTCTGTCTGCGACATTTTTTTTTCTGTTTGTGGAACAAAGTGTTTGCCTTCTATATGTATGCATATATGTGTATATGGAAACACTTTATAAACTCGAAATACTGAAATCTCGAATTTCAGTATCTTGAGTTCAGAAAGTGGAAGGATCGGAAGATCGCAACCCCAGAAGCGTGAAATTCAAAATCTTGAATGCGGGAGATTTTAAATTGGCGGTCCTGGTGTTGCACTGTTCATGGATTCAGGTAAGTGTTCATGTTTAAGGGTGTTGGGTAGGGGCTGTAGTTTGTGTTAGCGTGTGCGCGACAGGAATGTAGTTTGTGTGGTGGTGTTGTGTGTATGCAGTGCGACCTTGGAGTTAGAATATTTAAGTAGGTGAGGTGTAGGGGGGCTTGCCCCACTGCATATGATAAGGGTAGGTGAGTGTGCTTATTTAGCTGTGTGTGTGTGTTGTAATGGTGTTTGAAAGTGTTGGGAGTTTGAATTTTGTGGTTTTGGGATTTAGGGCTTCATGATTGTGCAGTTTTGGATATTTGGATTTTCTACTTTATGGGCTCGAGATTCTGTAATTCGAGATTTCAGAATTTCGAGCTTATAAAGTGAATCCTTGTATAAATATATATATATATATATATATATATATATATATATATATATATATATATATATATATATATATACACATACAGACACACACACACACACACATACACACACACACACGTTATTGATTTATTTAAATACACAAGCATTGTAACAGGTGAGGTAAGTAATGCCAATATTTTGAAAATGAACATAAAATTCAAACTTACGTTGGAAAAATCCCTTTCCAAAACACTAACACTATTCAGAAAAAATTTGACCATAATAATGTATTTGCACAATCACAAACCAAATTTGTTTTCATTTTGACATATTTGTACCCTTTTGTTTTTTATTGTCTTTTCAGTAAATGCATTTCTGAAAATGCTGACATACATGGTTTGTGTTTTTTTATTTCAACCATTTATCACATCTACATCTGTTTGTGTGTGCGTGCGTGAATAAATTATTAGCCTTCAATGTGTTCAATATGCAGAAATATTGATGCACATTATTGTCTCATTTTGCATTCAGTAAACAAAGAAAAAAATACAACTTACTTGCAGAAGCACTCTGTAGAGTGGTAGTCTTAGGGAAGTTTTTTTTAGTAAGGTAATGTATAGGGTTGTGATTATGGTTAACACATATTAAGCCCCGCTCCTAACCCCAGCCCTATTCAATACCTTATTAAAAGTCCTTTTCAAAACAGCACTTCTAACAAGAGGCAGCTCACTTCACATAAACAGAAAATGTATACGCTTTCCTAGCCCTTACTCTGAACGTAACTCAGATGCATGTGCATGCGTGCGCACACACCCACCCCACCCCCATGTCAAAACAATATCTACCAAATGTTTTGGCATTAACATACACTCGTATTCAAAGCAAATGAACACACATCTCATAAGAAACACATGGTACTGCTAATTTCTGACACTATAAATGTTCTTCAACATGCACTGCATTCAACAGTGTGTTCTGTGGTTGCATTATAACGGAGACAGCAAACACCAGTTTTTATTACCAGCATACTTTTATTTATCAAAACATGAAGATCGCTCGCACCTGTGGTGTACAGGAATAAAGCCCTGACTATGATCCAGAAACCTGGGTTTGATGAGTGGCTCAGGTGACCGATGAAGCAGTAGGGAGGGATAGTTCTAGCCATCGCTATGATATAGGTAGCATGTGCATCTGGAAAGACAATTGCTGGAGGAGGCTGGGGACGCCATAAGGTAGGTGTGCCTATAGAGGTGAATAGGGTGGAGATTTCCCTGAGGTGCTGCAGAGGTGGAGTGATACACTGCACATCTCCATTGCATGCCTGCCCCTCAGGCATACCACTGAGACCATGTGAGTGGTGGGAAATGGGTAGACCACAGGTAAAAGTCCTCCCCTACAGTTGGGAGTTCAGAAATGCTAGGCACCCTCATTCCTTGACCAGTCATAGCATACCAGATTAAGTCTGGGACGTCAGGGAAGATAGCTAATAGACCAGGCATTTGGGAGCCAGGCTGGTAAAATGAAATGATGGGGGAGGGGCAAAAATAAATAAATAAAAATGTGAAAGATAGGCAGGCATTGCCAAAACTGGAACTGTTATTACAGTGACAGGTGGAAAATATAAATGTCTTGCATAACAGTTTGCAGCAACTTTTTAGTGCTAATAGCTAATTCTGTGGTACTATGCTAGAAAGGTACAAACATGAGCAGGACTGCCAGATTAATGGCACCTTACACTCCTGTCTCAGGTAACAGATCTTGAAGGCAAAACACAGTGTTTAACTTAGATTCATAGGTTAGTACTAAGCTAACTGCCCTTACGAGCCATTTTAAGCCTAGCCAATTATCCCTTGTGAGACTCAAACCCTGCACCTTGTGTTTTAAGGCAAACACCTTAACCATTAGGCTACCCTCCCAACCCCACTCTCTCCATTAGGCCACCCTTCCAACCCCACTCGCTCTGTCTCTCTCTCTCCCTGTCTCTCTCATTTGTATGTAGTAACAGTTATGTTCCCAAAGTAAAGCAAACAAATCATCCTTCACCAGATCTCTCCCTGGTAGATGGAGACAGTCATGAAATCAAATTAAAGTAAATAAATGTTGCATTCAGCAGAACTTGCACTATCAAGTGGTGTCAGTTCTTCCAGTCTGTGCTTTTCATACAAACCAACAATCACAGCACAAAAGGCAAAAATGTTAATCTAAACAGTGCCTTGCGGTACATGTAAGTTCAGTGTCTCTGGCACAGAAAATAAAGAGGGGATTCAGAAAAAGTACAGCAATATGTACATGACACAGTAAACACAGTGAATTCATAGACAGCCATACATTGGTGATCAAGCACGAAGATATGCAACAGCACACCAGGCTGTCTCAGGGGCAGTGCTCATGCAAATCAGGCAGTCCAGAGCAGAGGCATGTGATAGTTAGACATGTGCTGTCTCTCTCTCTCTCTCCCCCAGAACCACCCACTGCAAGACTTCTATAGGCCTAGTGATTCACAGAAGTGCATGGCCATGTATATTAGCACAAAGTACAGTTTTGTACCTACCATAAATGTAGATGTTCGAGTGCTAATACAGCTGCAGTCATAACAGACAGGTTATCCTGCCGTCAGGTGGGTCCTCGGTCGGCCGAATTCCAAAGTCTAGGTCCGGCGTCGGTTGTCGTCGCTTCCTCCCTGACGTCAGTGCGACAGGGGTATAAAAAAAGAGCCAGCCGACACCATCTTCTTCAGTTTTTCTTGCCCCAGATGTCAGGTGCCCCCAGAAGGAAGGCAAAACATAAACTTATGTAATAATGCAATATAGAATAATCAAAAAACAGTAGTATGCAAGCAAATACACCATAAAAGAATACCCCAATCAGGTTGTATGAGAAGGTGTTTGTCATAAGGCCTGTCCTAAGAGGGGATGGAGGGAAGGAAACCTGGACTGCAGCTGTATTAGCACTCGAACATCTACATTTATGGTAGGTACAAAACTGTACTATGTTCATCGTGCATACAGCTGCAGTCATAACAGATGGGTAGAATCCCAAAGCTAAATAGGGGTGGCAGGCACTAAGTGGAACTAGGAGGAGCAAGAATGCCCTGCAAGACAGCTGTGGCAAAGCCCGCTCTAGATTTAGAGTAAAGTGGAAGGTGATAGTGTTTGGAGAAAGTGTGCACAGAACTCCAAGTGGCTGCTTCCAAAATGTCCTTGGTAGGAACCCCCCTGAGGAAAGCTGCAGAGGTAGCTGTGGCCCTTGTGGAGTGGGATCTGATGCTTGAAGGCACAGTTTTTCCATGAAATGAGTAACAAAAGCGTATGCAATTGGGCTATCCATTTTGAGATTGCCTGTTTGGAGATGGCCTTTCCTTGAGCACCTGTAGCATAGGACACAAAGAGTTGCTCAGATTTTCTGAATGGCTTTGTCCTGTCCAAACAATAACGAAGTTGTCTGTGAATGTCCAAGGAATGTAGTAGTCTTTCCCCTTTGTTTTGTGGGTTAGGGAAAAAGGTAGGTAAGTGGATAGTCTGATTCAAGGCTACACTGGAAACTACCTTTGGCATAAAGGAAGGGTTGGTTCGTAAGGAAACTCTGTCCTGATGGAAAATGACAAAAGGTTGCACAGCCATGAGGGCCTGTAGTTCTGAAACCCTGCGTGCTGAGGTGATAGCCAGAAGGAAGGCCGTTTTCCATGACAAATATTGTAGTTCTGTTGAAGCAGCTGGCTCAAATGGAGGCAGGGTCAGTTTTTCCAATATGAAGTTGAGGTTCCAAGCAGGGACTGGTGGTTTCCTTGGGGGTTTTATATTCTTAGCCCCTCTGAGGAACTGTCTTAAGAGAGGATGAGAGAATAAAGGAGGATCTGTGTTGTATTGTGCAGAAATGGCTGAAGCATGGGGCTTGATGGAGAAGAAGGAAAGTCCACTATTTAACATCTCAGTTAGGTACTGTAATATTTGAGGTAAATTTATTACCCAAGGATTCTGGCCCTTTTTCTGATTCCAGGCACAAAACCGTTTCCATTTGGCGGAGTAGGCTTTTCTAGTAGAAGATCTTCTGGCCTCCAAGATGACATCCTGCACCTCCTTGGAGAGGAGGGTCTGTTGGGAAATCAAGGGATTCTCCATGCAGCTAGATTGAGGGTTTTTAGCTGGCTGTGCAGAGTTTTGAAGTTGTGCTGGGACAACAGAAGAGGCACTAGGGGCAGGATCCATGGTGGGGAATGTGTCAGGCTCTTCAGGAGTGGATACCAGTGTTGTCTTGGCCAGTCTGGAGCAATGAGAATCATGTTTGGCCTCTCTGCTCTGGCTTTTAATAGAACTTTGGGCAGCAGAGGGAGAGGTGGAAAGGCATAGACTGTCAATGTTGTCCAATTGAAAGAAAGTGCGTCCACTTTCCAGGCCTGTGGATGATAGGTCCTTGAGCAAAATTTTTTCAGTTGGTAATTTCTGTGGGTAGCAAAGAGATCTATGTCTGGCTGTCCCCATGCCGGAGTTATTTTTGCGAAAACTTGAGGATGCAACTTCCATTCGTGTGGATCTGTCATATTTCTGCTTAGGCTGTCTGCCAGTGTGTTGTCCTTCCCTGGCAGGAATTGTGCCTGAAGTTGGATTTGCAATTCCAGAGCTGTGTTCCAAAGGGACATGGCTAGTCTGCACAGGGGATAGGAATGAGTTCCTCCCTGTTTGTTTATGTACCACATCACTGTGGTGTTGTCTGTCCTTATCAATAGCCGGCCTGGATGCAGTAGGTCTTTGAAAGCTATAATAGCATTTATTACTGCTAGCATTTCCTTTTGATTGATGTGTAGGTGCTTTTCCTTTTGGGACCATTTGCCCTGAATGCACTGATTTGACATGTGCGCCCCCCCCAGGCGTAGTCCGAGGCGTCTGTTGTGATGATTTGATTTACTTGAGGCATGCAGAAGGGGAGACCTGTGTTTCTTTGGCATGCTTGAGCCCACCACAGAAATTCCTTTTGAAGACATGGAATGAGTGGTATAATTGTTTCCAAAC
The DNA here is from genome assembly GCF_019279795.1 of Protopterus annectens. Lineage (NCBI taxonomy): Eukaryota > Metazoa > Chordata > Ceratodontiformes > Protopteridae > Protopterus > Protopterus annectens. Next base: position 102,054,439 of record NC_056750.1, on the reverse strand, counting down.
TGTGGCTGTGTTGAGACCATAAGTTTTTTTAAGTACCATTGAAGTTTCCTCATATGCAGCTTTGCACATGGGATCAGCAGGATGCAAGATGCCATGAATCCCAGAGCCTGCAGGACTTTCCTTGCAGTCAGCCTGGTGAAGGTTGCCATTTTGCTGAAGTATTGAGATAGTTGCCCTTGTTTCTCTGGCGTGAGGTAGGCCATCTGGGTGTTTGTATTCAAGCTGGCACCCAGGAAAATTATTGTTTGAGAGGGTATTAGTTTTGATTTCTTTTTGTTGACTGTGTATCCCAGAAAGTTCAACAGTTTTATTACAAATGCCAGGTGTTTCAGAAGTATGTGCTTGCTGTCTGCTTGGATCAGGTAGTCGTCCAGATATGGGTATATTTGTATCCCTTGAAGTCTGCAGAAGGCAATTACTGATGCCAGGCATTTCGTAAACACTCTGGGCACAGTAGATAAGCCAAAGGGCAATGCAGAGAATTGATAATGGGTTGAACCTGCAAGAAATCTGAGGTATCTTCTGCAATCTTGTCTGATAGGGACATGCAGGTATGCCTCCTTGAGGTCCAATGTTACCAGCCAAGACTCCTTGTCCAGCATGGGAAGAAGCTGCTGTAATGTGAGCATCTTGAATTTTGGTACGTGTAAATATGTGTTTAGGATGGATAGGTCTAAAACAGGTCTCCAATCTTTGTCCATCCTTGGTACCAGGAATAGTCTGGAATAAAAACCTTGACCTTGTTCTTTTGCAGGTACCTCTTGAATAGCTTTCATGTCCATGAGAGTTGAAATTTGTTTTTGTGCCTCTGCCCTTTGATTTTGTGGCAGGTTTGGCATGCCTCTCATTTTTGGAAGGGTGTGAAAGGGGAATCTGTAGCCTCTGTCTATAATGTCCAGGATCCATTTGTCTTTTGTGACAATGTGCCAATTTTTTGAGAATAATGCCAGTTTTCCACCTAAAGGTGCTGCCATTAAAGCTTTGCTTGGCATGCAAAGGGGAAAGTCATTGTGTCTGCTTTCTGAATGACTGATCTATCTTCTCCACCTCTTGGGGTTGGTGCTTGCCATTGTCTGGCTCTGAATGATCCTTGAGATTGCCCTCTACCCCTCGGGCACCTGTATCTACCTCTTTGAGGTCTGTCCGTGGCTGGAAAGGACCAATTTTTTGAAGGCCAGTTTCTGCTGAAACGTGGAGGTTGTACCTGTAGGAAATCTTTCACTGTTTGCATTGATCTTGCCTTTTCCTCCATTTTCTTTAGTACCTCCTCAGCTTTAACACCAAACAATACATCTTTTTGAAGAGGTGCATCTAGTAATTTAGCTTTGACATGATCTGGTAAGGTTTGCTCTTTGAGCCAAGCATGTCTACATATGACAGACCCTGTAACAGCAGCTCTACATGAGGCCTCTAAAGCATCAAAACCATACTGCAAGGTATGTTTACCCACTTGCTCTGCACTATGCAACAAATCCTGCAATTCCTTTAAATCTGGTTGCTCAGGTTGTGTCATTTTGCTTTTCAACTGAGATAACAAAAACTATTGATACTTTAACATATGGAATTGACAGTTCAATGCCCTCATGGTTAAAGTGGCCGAGGTGTACACCTTTTCCCCCCACCTTTCTAAAGCTCTGGAATCTCTCTCTGAAGATAATGGGTTTTTAGCAGTAGAGGCCTTAATTCCCTTGGGACCCTGTAAAACAGTTTCTGGATCAGCAGCATGGCTTTTGTATAGGAACTGGTGTGAATCAGGAACCCGGTAATACCTGTCAGGTTTAACAGGAGCTGGAGGTAAAGAATCTGGGTTGAGGCTGGCTTCTGTGTACACATCATCTAATATATCTAAGACAGGAGGGATAGCCAGAGGCCTGTGCTGGGGAAGCAAGAGAAAATCCCTGAGCCTTTTCTTGGAATCTGAGTAATCTTGGCCTTCCCAGTGAAAGTGTTCCCTCAAGGTATGAAGTGTTTCCCCAAAAGAATAGTCCTCAGGGGGGGAGACAGAGGGAATAGACTCCTCTGCATCAGAGTCTTCAAAAGGAGAATGTATATTCCTGGTCCTCAGAATGTTCTGAGGTAATAGAGGCTTGATCTGAGGAAGGGTAGTCTTCCTCCACTCTGGGCCTTTTGTCCAAGGGGGGTTGAGAACCCCTGATAAGAGTAATCAAATCCTCAGCCATTTTGACCATCTGTTTTTTTAGGCATGGGGCCTTGAGAGGGGGTCTGTGGTTCTAGTTTTTTAGTTTTCATGGCTGCTTTGGATTTGGTGAAAGCCTTAATGGAAAAGGAGGAAGGCCTGAAGACGCCTTGAGAAGTGGCAGGCCTGTCTAAACTCTGAGTTTCCCCGCCAAGAGTGGCGTCGGTATCTGTAGTCGGAATGGGGGCAGAGGAGCCTGCGACCTCAGGCACAGAAGACACCGGTAATGAAGTGTCATCGGTACTCAGGGGCTGCGTAGGCGCCTCGCTGAGAACCGGAGCACCGGTAATCGGCCTTAGCGTGGTGTCGGTAGAAGTCGCGGAACTCGTATGTCAGTCCTTATCTTTGCATCTTTTACTCAAAACTGGAGTCAGAGTATCCGACGACATAATGTATTTAAATTTACCAAAATAGTGGTGGGCGAACTCCGCCCGACGCTTAATAGTGCGTTTGTTGAATCTAGCACAAAAATGGCAGGCCGAGACGTTGTGGTCTGGGCCTAAGCAAGGAATACAGAAAGAATGGAAATCCTTATGCGGTATTTGCTTCCCACATGAAATGCAATTATTAACTTTGTCTGACATCGGTCTGAGGCAAGAAAAGTTTCCCCAACGGGGTACTTAGCTTTCAAGAAGACTTCGGCTGAAATATTTTCGTAAATCTCAGGAGCTGGCCGACCGGCACTTGCGAACTGCTTCTGCTTCGGGCACTGCGCGGCAAGAAAGACGGAAGAAGATGGCGTCAGCTGGCTCTTTTATACCCCTGTCGCACTGATGTCAGGGAGGAAGCGACGACAACCGACGCTAGACCTAGACTTTGGAATTTGGCCGACCGAGGACCCGCCTGACGGCAGGATAACCCGTCTGTTATGACTGCAGCTGTATGCATGATGAACATCCATCAGTACCACGTATTAGCACAACCATCCATCAGCCATCGCAGAAGAGGTAAGTACTATGGATTTTAGTGTCAAGGGAAAGTCAGAAGGTGTGTGAGTCAGTGCATTTGAGGGGCTACATGTATGTGTGTGTGCGCACGTGTGAGAGAGAGAGCAAGAGCAAAAGTGACAAAATGGATGACTGCGTGATTGCAGTCAGGTGGAGTGGAGTCTTTTTATCATGATCAGTAAAGCTCACACAAGACCCATTCCTGAATCCCCAAATACAAACAGACTCTACAATAAAAGAAAAAAGTTCATTGCAAGTAATTCCAAATGCTAAAAATGCTCTTGCTAAACTACTCAGGAAACTCAGGTTCCTGATAAAATCTACCAAATCCTGATATGAGATAAAAAGTAGTTACCCAGGCAATAGTTGATCATAAAGCCTTCTTTAGAAACATCAGAAACCATACTCAAAACTGCACAGAGCTAATGGTGACCAATAACACACACTTGGACTTAATCAATCTACTAGTGGATGAATTTATCTGCAACTTCACCCCTCCTCCCCTCAGTCCCAAAACATATTCCAGCATCCACATACCTTCCAATCTCTCAGGAACATTGTGGAGCCAGATAACATAACAGACTGCATATTGATCAGAGTGAAACAGGATCTCTCAAGCCTTCTAAAGAGGCTATTTAATACCAGCCTCCAAATGGGGTTTGGATGAGTGGAAGACTGTAGCAGTCATTCCCCTGCACAAAGGTGGGGTATCCAGAGGCCCGGACAATTATAGAAAAAATAAACCTGACCAGCCTCATCTGTAAGGTTATGGAAATGATCATTATGGAATTAATAAACAGGGACATAAGTAACCTACAAACTCTTGACCTGAGACAGTTCTGTTGTGTCAAGGGCAGACCCTACCTACTTAATCTGGTCAACGTCAATGAGAAGGTTGCTGAAGCAGTTCATGAGGGACAATCTATGTACACTGCATATCTAGACATCACAAAAGTGTTCAAGAACATTGCACATTCAGGTATAGCTGATAATGATTTACATTAAACAAGGTGAGTTTATGTAACGTTTTGGATAGCAAAACAGCTTAGAAAACGAATGCAGAAAATTAAGGGGGGGGGGGGGCTCTTCCTTCTCCGAAAGACATGTTACTTGTGGTGTAAAATATGGTTTAGTCGTAGGCCTATTCCTCTTTGTGATTTACTTCTCAGGGGTCAAAGCTATATGGTTTTATGGCTGACCAAGGTAGCAGATGACTGCAAACTTGGTGCTATCATGAACTATCCAGAAGCCAAGATTCTACAGGTGGGCCTTTCCCAAACAAACTGCTGGTGTCAAAAGCAAGCAAGACTTAAATCTAAAAGCCATCCCCTGCAGCTATCATAACAACATGTCCCTGAAAATTGATTTGGTATTTAGGAGTCTGGGAACCCATGTACACACATTGAGCTGTTCGTTCCTCCTTACATATCCACAAATGAGAGGAATGTTTTTTTTTCCATTGCACAGGTTAAGTACTAGTATAATTTCCAGGTGGAGGGAGGTGATTATTCCATTGCATTCTTCACTTACTTGGCCAATCATTGATTATAATGTCCCTTATGGTATGTACCTGTGCAAACACCTGGCACAGCTTGAACAACCACGTCTTCTCACCAGGAAAATAAAAGGTCTAAAAATCACAAAATCTACACTGACCATCATAAAACCTTGACCCTTTTCTCGGTGTCATGCAGACTACTAAGATGTGATCTCTACCTCACTTACAAAGCCTTTACAGACCCCATCCTTTCAGACCTACTGCACAACCATAAGTCCAATAGTAGCAGAAACACCTGCACAAGCGATCTTAATCTCTTCTGCAATTCAAATAGAGCAGGATGGTGGGAGGGATGTGTTTCACAGACCATCCTACTTCTCTGGAATCTTCTTCATCTCCATGTAAAGCAAAGTAAATTTCTTACTCTGTTCAGGCATAATCTGGGTGAATGTATGGGAAACTGTAACAGCAAGTTCACCCCCGGATTAAGACTCTTGTCTCATATGGATAAGGGTAACACATTAAATGTCTGCATGCTCTGGTTATTTGTACTAAAAATATACAGGGCTCTGCATTAAAATAGAAAGTTCTACATTAATCATACTGATAATACATGGGTTAAAACATCTTGGGAATGCATAGTTATGTTTCTGAAGGTACTCATAGAACAACAGCCCAGTAATTACCTATGAACATTTTTATATACATACACAAAAAACACACATAAACCAATACACATGAACATATATTAGACAGATATCTTGATATATACATTTTTAAATATTTATAAATCTATATCTCGGATTTATATAGATACAAGACAGATACAGACACAAATGCATAGAAACCAATATGCATGCACACAATACAAGCAATGTCTGTTTTCCTAACTTTACATAACTGTATGCAAAGAAGCTCTCTCCCATTAAAGTGCATGCCTCTCTGTAAAATCAATGCATCTTTTTTATTCCTTGAAACTGCTAGGAGATTCCCCCCTTCCACAACAAAATAATAATGGAAAGAGAATATAATGCAACTTGTTACAGTGAGATGGATGTAAAATCTTACAGTCATATCTAGGTACAGGAAACTACAATACAAAATCAACCTTTCACAGTTCCTAGAAAAGATATTTAGGGAGTTATATTTAAATAATTCAGAACTGTACACTAAAAAGTGTTCAGGTAAGGGAATTCCAATTCATCTTCTGAGGTATGCTAATGAGGAATGGGGAGTCCTATCATTTTGACATGGTTGTCAAGTAGCATGCAAAGTTTGGATTGTTACTTCACGCCAAAACATTTTGGGATCTAGCCCCAAATGTCACTTAGATTGTTAAGCAAATACATATTTTCATTTCTCATCTCATACCATCTCAGTATAGATAAATTCTGAATAAATAATCACGCCATACACCCATTTTTAATTTAAACCGACTATAGAGCTTTTCAAGTGCTCAAAGTATTAAAATCAAAGATGTAATAGGGCATCTTGAGACGGACTTAAAATATATATATATATATATATATATATACATATATACATACATATATACATACATAATACACACACACACGCATATATAAATATATATATATATATATATACATATATACATACATAATACACACACACACGCATATATATATATATATATATATACATATATATATATATATATACATATACACACATACATACAGAGAGATGGGCTCACTTTATAATTTAGAAATATTGAAATCCCGAATTTCAGTATCTCAAACTTATAAAGTCGAACGTTGAAAATTGCGAAAGTGCATAATCTAGAATCCGCGGTTATGGCTTTACCGTGTGTTGCTTGCAGTGTTGTGACTGGATGGTGCTTCGTGTTGTGTATGGATTTAGGTGTAATTTAAGGTTAATGAGTATTTTGTTAGGGTTTTGTGTGGGAGTTTGAGTGTGTGTGTGAATGTGTTTGTTAGTTGTACATGTGGATTAGGGTAGGGAGGTGAAAGTATGGGTGTGTAAGTGTTGGCGTTTGTATATGTGTGATGTTTGTGTGTGTGCAAGGGGCTGTAGAATGTGTGAGTTTCCTTTCTGTTTTAATTTGTGTGATCTCAGAGTTGGTATACAAGTAGGGGGTGTGGGGGGGCGCAGCCCCCACATGGGGTTTCAGGGGGGCTTGCCCTCCTGCTTATATGTAGTGTAGGTTTATTTGTTTGTGTTTTTGTGTTTGTGTGTGTTCTGTTTGTTGTGGTTTGGGTTGGATGATGTACGTGTTGTGTGGTGCATGGTGGGTTTCTTTTCGTGATTGTGTAGTTTTGGGATTTAGGATGTTCGACTTTATGGTTTCGAAATATTGAAATTCGGGATTTCAGTATTTCGAAATTATAAAGTGAACCTATATATATATATATATATATATATATATATATATATACATATATATATATAGATATATATATAAACCCTTCTCAGAAAGAGCTATCATATGTTTTGCTTGTTTATTCAGACAAAGATGATGTGGACTATCTCTCAAAAGCATAACCAAACATACGTTCATTGTACTTCAGTTTGTAAGGCAGTAGGACGTGGATAATGCACCTTTGTATTCTTCCTTTAACTACGCAGTTGCTTACCGCCTACTCAGAGGCAATCTGTGCCTGACGTATAAAGCCATGTCCAAACCAGAATTAATGGACATGCTCCACCTCAGGAAATCCAAATCCCTTAGAGCTACACGCTCCAGGGACTTAAACCTCAGCACAGAAATAAATAGGACATGCTGGAGGGACAGATTCATATCCCAGAGGCTCCCCTCACTCTGGAACAAAATCCCAATCCAGGTTAGGCAGAGAAATCTTGACGAGTGGATGGGAGATCGTAGGTTTACCCCTGGGATCTCTTCTGTGTCCCTACTAGACAGAGGCACAGTAAACTAACCTTAAAAGGGCTATCTTCTGAGACCTACTATACAGAGGCACAGTCAACTAATCTAAAAGGGTGGCGAAAGCCAAACACACTCTGGCTAGGCTTATAAATTCCCTAGGACAGATAGCCTAGTATCAACCTATGAACCTATATAAACTACAGCAGACACACACACAAGTAATCATAACTAACTTGTTTGTTTTCATGTGTCTAGTTAATAAACTAGAGCAATAATCCACCTTCGGCGTGTGCGACAGCAGCCTACCACAGTCCGCTGCCACTTATCCTCCCTTCCAATTTTACAAACTACTCCCCGAATGCTTCTGTAAAACATAAAGCATCATTTTAATAAACGACTAACTACATCATAACTTCAGTTGCTATCTCCTTCTCGCCACTAGGTGGCAGCATACACTCATTCTAAAGGAAGTAAAGTATAACTACCTCATCCCACAAGTTGTTGTTGTTTGTCTTTCGGCTTTTTCCCGGTTAGGGGTCGCCACAGTGGAACTGCGGTCCACTAATGATTGGCAGTTGGTTTTCAGGGTGTTGAGTTGCCAGCGCGACGCCCAACCTTCAACGAAGGCACGTCCATTCAACGCATGTCTTTCGAACACCCACTCGACCGTGGGGAGGACATGCAGACTCCACACAGAAGGCACTCCCAACCCAAGCCGAGAACGGGAGAACCTCTTGCTGTGAGGCAACAACACTACCGCTGCATCCCACTAGTACATATTTAACTTCTCTCTGTCCCACTTTAGAGAATCCATGGAATACCCACTAAATTCTAGGGTTTTCCCTGATACCTACTGATAAAAACCTAACCATACAGAAGAAAATAACATAAAACTTTACTCTCTGGCTATAGCTCTACCCTTGCTTCAGAGTCCCAAGTCAATGATTATTTTCTCTCTGGACAATCACTCATCCTTGGCTCTACCCACTCCATTCGCCCTGTGGGCTCACTTTGCTCCCCTACCTTGTCCCTAGATTCCACCCACCCCCACAATCTGTACATTTATACATCTAACTCCTCCCCACCCCACTCCACTCCAATCACAATTAACCTAAACTAAATCCCACCTACTTGTAAACCTCACATTCTCCACACACACTACAACCCCTCCTACAATGCTCTACATAACACTCACTATTACTCCATTTGCCCTACTAATCTCTCTCTCTCCTGTCTTTACTATCTCACACAGTTTCCAAACCCTTACCATACCTCTTACACACTCCACTGCATCATACTGGGCGGCACAGTGGTGCAGCGGTTAACATTGTCGCCTCACAGCAAGAGGTTCTCTGGTTCGATTCTCAGCTGGGGTGCCTTCTGTGTGGAGTTTGCATGTTCTCCCTGTGTTCGCGTGGGTTTCCTCCGGGTACTCCGGTTTCCTCCCACATTCCAAAGACATGCATCTGGAGCATTTCTCCCCGGGCCTCTGCTGAAAACAGGCTCTGTGGAACCTAGTCGGACATTCCCGGTCAACAAATAATAAATAAAATAAATAAAAAATAATAAATACCATCCTTCTCACTCCCCCAATTACTTATCCATCACACATGAACTCTTCACCTCCAACCTAACATATCTATTCAAACCTAAGATACTCCCCTTCCCCACCACCCTACACTCATCTCTTATATCTCCTACCAAAAAAATCACTAGTCTCTCACAACCCATACTATCCATTCCCACTACACTTTCTCATTCTACTCCCTCCACCATATTCCTCTCTCACTTGCCGGCAACATCCACCCTAACCCCAGATCCACCTCTATCATTAATGTCACCAAACCCTCCATTCAACCCACAAAACCTAAGTTCATTCGCCTCACTACACTTAATGCACAAAGCTTTAGAAACAAAATCCCTAACTTCCATGCCTGGTTCTCCCATAATCATCCAGACATAACCGCTGCCATTTCTGAAACCTGGCTCAAATCCTACATAAAAGATAACAAAATCCTACCACCAGCTTACCAAATCATTCACAATGACAGAGCCCACAAAAAAGAAGGTGGAATAGCTATAATCTACCCCTCCTCCCATACCATAACTCCCTACACCAATAAAATACCAACCATTGCCAACGCAGAAATTACAATCTTTTTTTTTTTTAAATAAACAACCACAAATCCATATGCATCACTGCCCTCTATATTCCTCATGGTGGTAACATCAAAACACTTGAAAACATCCTGTCCTGGTTCTCCTCTCACGTAAATGAAACCTATATCCTTGGTGATACCAACATCAACTGGACCACTTTAAACTCTGATGCCCCTTCCCACACTATCAACCTGTACAATTTCTCTAAACTAATTCATTCACCAACCAGAACAAATAAAGATAGTACCTCTGGAACCATCATTGACTGGTTCCTAACAACTCAGACAAATCGTATCACCAAAACAGGAATACCAGATCCTCTCAGTGATCATTTACCTGCCTTCGCTGACTGGCTTCCATCTCCTCTGCAAAAACACCACCATTACATTCAAACCTGCAGCCTCTCCTCTTTCAATCCTCTAACTTTCTCAGAATGCCTAAAGCACACTGACTGGTCCACTCTAAAAACCCTTCCACTAGATGATGCCATATCCTATTTTAACCACTCATTCCTGACTCTTCTCAACCAACAAGCCCCCCCCCCCAAAAAAAAAAAACAAATGCATCAAAACCAATCCTTGCCCATGGTTATCAAAAGAAACTAAACTAGCCATGCAACAAAGGGATAACACATGGATACAATCAGGAGTGGGTCGTGCTATTGGACTGCAGAACTGCAGCCACCCAGCTGTAAAAAAATAAAGAAAAAAAGAAAAAAAAAGCATGTCCCAGAACTTCGTGCATGAGTGGTTGCAGTGTTTCCCCGATATGTGGACTGCTACTGAACCAGTCCGGAGCTTACGCACAGAATCCAGACTGCGGGTGAGACAGTCCAGATTAGGAAGACAGCATTCAACAGCAGAGATCCAATTCTATGTAGTTACAATGGCATGGACAAGAAGGGGATTGGACTGCGATGTCTGCAGGCTGGATAGCAGCTTGCTCTCACGGGAAAGGGAAGAACTTTGTTCTCATGATCCTTTTAGTGCAGAAATGGATAAACTTGAATGCAACGGACTTTAGAGCTGGGTTGCTACTCATGTGAATGGATGAATGAACTTGAATGCAACAGACTTTGGAGCTGGGTTGCTACTCATGTGACTGGATGAACCTGAATGCAACAGACTTTGCAGCTATGGATGGACAAACAAATGCAATGGACTATGGAGCTGGGCTAGCATTTTATTATCAATGGACTTTGCTACTCAGGTAGGGTGTGTGTGTGTGTGTGTGTGTGTGTGTGTGTGTGTGTGTGTGTGTGTGTGTGTGTGTGTAAAATGCCCCAGTTGGAAATATATCTGGTGGCTAGACTCAAACCCTGTACCTTTGGAGCAGGTAGAAAGAGCATGAATTCCTTACCCACCACCACTTGTGAAATTGTCGTCTCATATTTTTGTTCTTGTGAAATTTGTGGTTTTCTGGATTTTGAATTCACTAAATAATGACAGGCATTTGAATTTCAGACTTCATATTCTTCAGAAAGTACATGGTAACAAAACCTTTTATTCTAGCAATTTTCTGTTTATAAGATCAATATTTTAAATTTGTCCCTATTTTTGGGGCTGTATCCCCCCATTATTGGCTTTGTCTAGCTGTTTTGTGCTAAGAGGTTGAGAGCTATGGTGAGAAGTGAATTCACTAAATTATAGCCATTTAAGTTTCAGTCTACCTGTCTTTTAAGAAACAGCTGGTTTGGCAAGCATAGTGGTATGTTGCTCCAACTGTAGTGCACAGGGTCTTGGGTTCAAGACTTGACAGTGAAATGCATGCTGGTAACACATTTTATTCTATCAACTTTCCAAGATTATACAAGCAATGTTTAAAATGTGTCCCAAGTTTTTGGGCTTTTGCCCCCCCCCAAATAAATTTTGGCTTTTTCCAGATCTTTTGTGCTTTAAAGTTGAGAGATACATTTGAGTGTTGAGTGGCTTTTACAAGGAGCTGAGAGCTTGAAGAGAAGTTTAATGCTGCTTATGCTGAGTCTGCTTGCATTGTTAATAGCACAACAGGTAATGCACTTGCTTTTGATGTAGAAGGCTGTGGGTTCTACTCCCACAGTATAGAGATGCATTACTGTACTGTCTTGTACTTTTAAAGCGGTGGATGCTGCAGTCCTGAGAATGTCCTCTTTGGCGGAGATACCTAGTAACAATGAACCTGTTATCAGTTTGCCATCCATTTCCTATTGCAATATTACTGGCTTATTTTTTTAATGTAACATAGGCAATTTATTCCTCAACGGCAACATGTACTTTATTTGTAGATGTAACAATGACATATAAAGTGGTTTGCTAGCAGCAACCTCTTCATTAGTTACAGATATCTTTAATGTGGAATTATTTAGATGACTTTTACTGTGCATATTTACTGATACTGGTGGATTGTAGAAGTTTGAGTAACTTTTATGATGGAAATGTTCTGAACTGGGCAGTTTTGTCATTATTGATACATGCATTTTGTTTCATTGTTTACTCAAAAAATGTTCAAAACAATACATTTAAAATGCCATCTAACAGCTGTACTGTATTATACAAGGAATATAATTTAATACGATCAGGAAGGTGCATCAAAGAACACATGTATGTTTCATGTGCAAGCGGCTTATGATTTAAAAACATCCCAAAGTTAATCTTTATCTGACACTGGCCAGATGTATTTTCTTTGAATGTGGGTTTTAATGTTTCAATTAATGTGAGTTTCAAGGGCAGAGAAGTTTCAATGCTTAGTCTATTTTCACTGTGAGACTGCGTTTGTGCTGTAAAATGTAAAATAAAACTTTTAAATGAAATCCAAATCATAGTAGAAGTAAAACAGTATGCACATTACAGTGTTTATGGTAAATGGGGTGAAAGAGCCATGTAATGGGACATTGGAATAGCTGCAGGGGGGAGGCTCCATTCGACCATGATTTTGTGAGGGGGGGAAGGGTGGCAAACCCAGACAGCCCAGCTGAACTATACCTCAACTGTACAAATGTTTGCAGAATGAATAGATTTTTGCTTCTTATTTTTTGGTTTGTTCTTCATAAAACTTGTTTTTTTTTTTTGGCAAATCATTTAGTAATTAAGTCACTAAATAATGACGGACATCAAGTACTCTTTAGAAAAATGCATGCTAAAGTGGGACCTATTGTTCTGTCAACTGTCTAAGTTTATACAAGAGCAATTTTAGCACGGTTTGTATGTTCCCCCAATATATTTGACTTTGTCCAGATTTCCTGCATTAAGAGGTTGAGAGGTAACTGCAAATAAATCGGTTTATAGAACTAGATATATCCAAACCTATCAACTGTTCCTGATTTAGGCTCAAAATGTTGCTCTCCCCCTAATAATCCTACCACAAAATGGCAAATTTGGAAGAAAACGTGGAGAGTTTACCATTAGTAAATAATTGTAATGATCAGAGTTATAGATTACTTTTAATTTCAGAAATGCATGTAGATTCTCTTATTTTGTCAGCTGCTCAAGTTAACAGTACTACTATTAAAAAAGTGTCCCTTCTTTGACAGGTTCCCAGCTGTATTTTGTGGCTATTTTATATTTTTGCATCACATTTTTGGTCCATTTTTTATAAAATTGTGGTTTTCTGGCAAATTAGTGGCAAATCATTAAAGACTGAAGTTAGAAAATAATGACAGACATTTGACTTTCAGATTTCATACCCTTCAGAAAATGCATACTAATGCAAGACCTACTATTCTATTATCTTTCTAAGTTTATGAGAGCAATATTTAAAATTGCCCTTATTTTTGGGCCTTTGTCTCACTTCTGTTTATGGCTTTGTCCAGATTTCTTTTTCTGAGGCTGAGAGGTATGGCAAATGTGTCAGGGCCATCACTGTCAGCCAGAGACATTTCAAATTGTGACATACTTGTTGCACCCCACACCCCACGTAGTGACTCTGGATGTGTCCAAGTAAAGCAAGGAGCAGTTATGCAGTGTAAGTATGCAGAGTATCCCCCCATCTAAGGTAGAAACAAGTACTACAGTGGCTTTTCATCTGTCCTTGATTTTGCAGAATGTTCAGATTTTCTGTCCTATTTTTATACTGTTGATTTATACTTCTTCTTATTCAGAAAATGCATGTCATTGCAGTGCCTGTTGCTCTGTGTTTAAGTAGCAATGCTTTAATGACTATCAGGGTAAGCTTGTCTGAGACTGTACGAAGCAAGTAAGCTCTAATAAGCATACTGTTAAAAAATTACCAACATTGAAAGCCTTTTTGTTGTTGCCATGCAGAGAATATTTACATAACTAAATAGTGTATAAGCCTTAGGTATTGAAATGCATATGACAGTATTTGTAATGAAGGACAGTATTTTCAGAAGCTCATTACATTTGTTGGAGACTTGCAGTCATCTTTGCAGGCTTTACCCGTAAACTAAACAGAATGCCAATCTATCATGTGTGGTCCATAACCTGTACAGTAATCCTTTAAGCAATTTATCTTGAGCTTGTTTCGTTTGCTGTTCATTTTTTACTTTGATCATGTTTTGCCCATGAAACAAGTAGATAGTTGTTGTCAGACAGGTCTTTTTTGGATAAGAAACATTTTTACAAGTGGGGGTGTCACAGAGATTGCTACTTTCAGCATGTTACTTAGTACTTTTATAAAGCTGAATATAAATTACAATTACAATTAGAAATGCAGTGCAAGTGGTTTGAGTTGAGTGCTGCTTGTTTTTTTATACTGGATTTTGACTGGCATTCCAGTAATGTATTTAAAAAGCAATTTATTTTTTCATGCCTCGCAACCTTTCTATTTCCAATTTGATATTAAGTAAGCTGTCATGCAGCCAATGCATTGAAATATTTTTTTCTTCTACAATTCATTTTGTCTTGATTTGCCTCTCATAATTATGGTTTGGCACACAGGGCAGCGTATTTAAAGTCCCCGTTTTTACAGTTTTTAGCATAGCTCCACCCCCTCCCATTGGCCCCACCCATTCAGCTGTCTGCTGCAGCCTCCCTTTGATTTGAAGTCACCAACCACCACAACCCAAAATCTCCTTCAGGTCCACAAACCAACATGACCTCCTGGCCATCTACCACTGTCCTACTCCTTAGCTAAACAGTGGAACTCTCTCCCCCTCACCTATGCAACCTACCAAACCATACAAATTTCAAATCTCAGCTATTCTCTCATCTGTCAGCTAAATGTGAATGCCCATGTCACGCTCCAACATAAACCCTCTCAACCCCTCTCTTTCTACCCTGCACTGAAATCATCAACAATTACCATTACTAATGCCTCATCTCAACCTAAAACAATATCTCCCCTACCTGGGACTAATTTTCTCTCTGCTATCTAATGTACTATACGTTCAATAACAAATATTCTGGTACTTCCTCCACGCAAAATGGTTCATATAACCTGCAAAGAGACAGTAGGTAATTGTTTAAATGTCAACTTTCTAAGAGATTATTGACAAAATGTCTTCTGTAAATGTTTAGTTTACTTAACCTGCAAACGTCTGGTAACCAAATGTTTAAATGTTAACTCACTAAGTGCTTTATATATAATGTATTATTCTTCTGTAAATGTTTAATTGTTCTGTATGAATCTTTGGTATTCTTTTTATAACCTGTAACTTGCAATATCTTGGAGTTTTTCTCCCGGGGCCTCCACTGAAAATGGATTCTTTATGGCCCAGTGGACTTCCCTGGTCATGAAACTTAAATAAATAAATGTGTGCTGGTGCTTACTTAGCTGGAAATATCTTTCTGAAAGATTAATATCAGTACATGCACTGGAAAGCTGTCTGTGCTTATCTGCTCAAACAGCTTCAAGCACTGCTTTTCCTTTTCTGCTTGCCAGGGAATACAGATCTGAGCACAGCTACATGAAGTAGAGGGAAATGCTTTTTACTACTTCATCTTAAAAGGCACAGTCAGATTTTGAGCATCTGAACACTCGCATCCACTCTGCCAGTTTTACATTTGTAGTAGATAACATCAACCTTATATTCCAGTTTAGACAGCCATCATACTTTGTGACACATGCAAGATCTGGCACTTGTATTTTCATTAGTATACTGATAAGTGTATGCCTGACCTTTCGGGGGGGGGGGGGCTGCTATACCACATAATCATTCAATTTTTGGCAAACCTCAGCAAAGAAGATACTGTCATTAATTGTTAAGCTTCTTAAAATGTGATGATACATCTCTTTGTCAGGTGTGCTGTTAAACTACAGTCTGTATCTAAACCTTGTAGGTAGCTAGAGGCCCTCTTTGGGGCTGGAGTAGAACCTGTGGGTAAACACAATACAGCCCTCTACAACAAGAGTGCACAACATGTATGTCATAGACCCCGCTCCCATTAGCCTCACCATGGTTTGCACATGTTGTAATTCACTTCTCTGATCACTAGTTTTTGGGAGGGGGATGGAAGGGAGATATTTTTTTTCTTTTACCATGTCTACCATGTTTCACTTTCCTGCATAGAGAATACAATTCCACACATATCTCTTAGTGCTAGTTTCATGCCAACTTTCACAAAAATCATGCTCATGACTATCAATTTAAAATTCCTTCCAGTGGCATGCATCACCTCCAAGCCACCATTAAACAGAAAATATTTAGTACATAAATGTCTATAACTTTTATGAATGCAGCTTTTTTTTCTGGAGAACTTTTATGACTGAATTTGCTTATTATTTACATATGTATGAGGTCTATCTGAAAAATTCACTACTGCTGAAATGCATATATTTCTGCATCTGCAGAGATCAGACTTTGTTCATCAGATGGAAAAACATGTGGAAAGCAGTAGATTTGTAGCCAGTAGTTAATCCTGAGGGAGACCATGCTCTCCAATGCAAGTAGGATAAAATTTCAGAGATCAGAATTTATGCTCTTTACATATTAGCTTTCCTACAGAATACCTACCAATGTAATGTTTCAAAAGCCATCCATTTCAGTCTTCATTATAGTCTCCATAACTCAAAGAGGCTGCACACTTGTTTTGGTGCAGGAGGCTGTGTGTTCAATTCCAACACCAAGCAATGGGGTTAATGTTCCAATATCCAATACTGACACTGCAGTGCAGCATTTGAGGGGGATGCGCTACACTCCTGAGTGTGCCGTCCTTTGATGAGACATTAAACCAAGGCTCCATCTGCCTGAGTTGGTGGTCACTCGGGGGGGTGTAAACGATAAAACCAAGACTTGCTCAAGTCACCAAATGGAAGACTCAAGTTTCAGGAACAGTAAAATGTTTTTGCATTACATTTTTGTTCAGAAAAGTTTGTTTTTGAAACTTTATTATTCCATTTGGAGACCCACCAAAGTCTTTTATTTTTGTATGTGTTGCTAATACGCTCATTTTTCTAAGCATTCCTTTGTTTGGGGGATGTAAAAGATCTTACAGCATTTATCAAAAAGAGAAGAGGAAATTTTTCTGGTGCCCTGGCCAAATTTCCCCTAGTCAGTACAATTACCACCTCAGGTCTCCTCTGAAGGGGGCCATTGGTCTAGTGAAATTAACCAGAGTGTTAATAAATCTCATTAAATAAAGGAGATATTTGAATGCTGATGGGTTCAGTCTGAGGTCCATTCTAAGGGTGCCAAGTGAACATGGAGGTTGCTGTCTGCTTGCCAGCCTTGCACCATCTAATGTACTGTGTGGCGTCAGGGTTTATAGTTGCTGAAACATCTCCACACAAGGGAACTGGAAGTGCTGCTGCGGCATTGTTCCAGTAAGGAACTGCCTGCCTCATGCCATACCTGCCTGAATCCTGTGTCTTGTACCACAAACACATCCTTATGTTCCTGTACACATCCAGCTTTTGCTGCTCGCTGTTAACTGAGATGATGCTCTTTTACATGTACCTGTGTTACCTCCTTATCCGCTCATGAGCAGTAACTTCAGAAGATGGAAACTTTAATACTTGCTCTTGAATGAAATGAAGCAGATGGTTTAGACTTCTATAACTCTGTCTTGCTTTTAATTACTGGTATCAGATAAGTCTGACAATGATGCAGTACCCACATACTCCATGGTCACTATCTACAAATCTCTCCTCCAGAACATGTACTGCAGTAAATGCAGTCAATTAATCTCCTGTAATGTGTGGTATCTGATAGAGAGGTGACAGTACTTGTGTCCAACTAATAAGTGGTTAATCAATATCTTTACCTTCACTAGGTTAAACTGCAGCATTATGTTGCACAGACTTCTTCTTGGGTGCTGTAGTTCTAAGATCTGTGTACTATTTCAAATATTGAGGAAGACTCTTGCATCTTGCTTTGTAAGTCAATATGCAGCAAATAAAATGCTTTCTCCTAATTGGAAATGTTCATCATTATTTTTAACAAACTGCTATTCAATGCTCTGCAGAACAGGCCTTAAACAGTGGTGAATCAGGCATTTACCTAGGATGCTGAGCAGTTATGCAAGTGGAGGTTTTTTTCTCTTTTAAATCATTTTAAGTTTTATGCTCAGGCTGGAGATGGAGCAATCCCATATCATATACAATTAGTTCTCTGCCTTACAGAATCAGGAATGGAGGACATGCGGATATGGCCCACACAAAGCAATTGCAGTGTCAATGTTGACAAAAAAATGCCCAAAATAAAGGGCATTGAAAACTGATTTTGGTGGTACAAAAAGTTTCTATGAGCTGTGGGAAAGTAGGCACTTTTACAGGATGTTTCCATGGATACTAATACACTGCCTGCCAGTAACGTAGAAAATGTCTATACATGCAATGACATTCCATTTACTAAATATACAGAGATATTACTGCTACTAATTTAATAAGGCAAAGCAATCAGTATATGAACAGGTGGTTAACTAAGACACCTACATTTCATAGTTAT
This sequence comes from Protopterus annectens, assembly GCF_019279795.1. Lineage (NCBI taxonomy): Eukaryota > Metazoa > Chordata > Ceratodontiformes > Protopteridae > Protopterus > Protopterus annectens. The sequence continues at coordinate 102,035,947 of NC_056750.1, read as the reverse complement.
GTGCTACATCCAACAGGAAATCATAACTAGATGTGTCCTCTCCCACCCCCATGCAAGGGCATCTATTGCATAAAAAATGCTTTTTTATACACTTCTCCTTCATGACATCACGAGTTAAGGTCTGCTCCCAGTGAATGTGTCGTTTTCTAGCAATAGTCACATGTAATTAAATGCACCACAGCTCATTAGGGAGTTTGGCTAAGCACCAGCTTTGGTTGTTTTTGGCTGGGACTTGTTTCTTTTGCTTATGGCAATAAGCTTAGATGACCACCTGCTTTTCCAATTCACTTTGCTCAGCAGACTGTACCTTGCACAAGTTGGCAACTGTTCCATGGCCAAACATTTCTATGTTACTATAGGTTCACAGGCAAGTACTAGGCTGCCCTTGCAGGCCATTTTAAGCCTAGCCCAATTTCCCCTTTAGTGCTCAAATTAACCTATCCCGTTTGGTATTAGATTGGCCTTACCCATACCATAGTTGATAATTATTTTCCTTAGGAAGAATAACTGGGATCATACCATAGATAATTTGCAGGGGTATATCCAGGGGATAAAACACCCATGAGCTGCATCTAGCCATTAGTAGTTCAGGGGCAGTATTTTGGGTGTAAATTTACTGTTTCCCATCGATATATCAGTATTGTGCCTGAAAATGGATAGGGATGAACTTTGTTTTACATGGATGTGGAGTCTGTTCCAGAGCAGCGGTATCCTCTGATATACCTGCCCTTCCAAATTATTATGGTGATGCTGCAGAAGAGGTTTAAATACCTGCAGGATGGCTAAGTCATTTGAGGATTTAATGACTGTTCCTAGCTTGCAGTCATCTGCAAACTTAGCCAGAATCCTTTGCTATTGGCTTTTACTTCAGAGAAGCAGATGCAAAACAAGAGAGGTCCCAGCACAAAACCCTGAGGGACTCCACTGGTGACTGGTCTCTTTGTAGAGGCAACTTACCCTGTTTTGATTTTCTGCATTCTATCTGTGAGCCAGACTTCTTTTTTTTAATACAAGATAATCACAATCTCTATCAACATTTTGAGCAAACTTTCTCTGAGGGAGAACAGGAACAGTTGAAAACACTATTATTATTTATTTCTCTCCATTTACCAGGAAGTTCCAACTGGGATTTTCCCAATTTTTATTAGTGGGGGTAACCAGCTCTACATGTTCCCACCCCCAGGCAACACAACAACATGCAGTATTATGAATTTAACGGTACTACAAGATAGCTACAGTGGAGATGTTTATAGGTTCCTAGGATGTTACTAGGCTATTGACCAGAGGGTCTTTACAAGCCTAGCAGTTAAATCCCAATATAATACTAGATGAGAAATATTGTCTATGCACAAGTTTTTTCTAGCAAGAACTACCCATGTCCAGGAGAGAAGCTGGAAAGTTAATGTAAGTTAGAAGACCAAGAAGTTTAGTCTGCCCCCAGCACACACACACACCATACACACACACACCACACACACCACACACACGCTCTATGTCACAGATGCCCATTTTGAATAATAAATAGTAATCAGACATTGCTAGGGACCAGGCAACAGGTTACATTTACAAATGATCGATACCTGTTGGCCTCCTGTTTCCACTGCTGGAGAAAGACGGTTTAAAATCAACCAGTTTCTAAATGGGGTTATTGGTGTCCTTTAGTGTTTTTTTTTTTTTTAAGATTATTACAGAGGACAAAATAAAACTCTACTGCCAATCATTATCAGACCGGAGTTCCGCTGTGGTGACTTCTAACCGGGAAAAGCCGAAAGACACAGAGGAGAAAATAAAAATATTGGTCTGACTGCCTTTGGCTGTTGCTTTTGGTGCACAAATTTCTAGACTGCCTTCCAGACTGTGTTGATGTGAAATACTTCAAGGTAGGTAAGCCATTCCATTGCCACAGTAGGAGGGTTGTTCACCTATGATGCTAGTAAACTAGGATGAACTAGTGACCAGGAAGCTGGAATATAGGTAGGAGTGGTTTACTTGAATGCACAACAGCCAAGCTCGTCTACTTTGGAGGTGGGGGTGCACATTTTTTTTTTTATCTTGTGGAGAGAAACGATTGAAAAGAACAAGTGTGTTGCACAGGTGCATGAGTGCACAGAAACAAGGTCACATGTCATCGTGTCATGGGCAGGAATACCTGTGCACACATGCATTTATTAGTGTACTCACATTCATTCAAGATAATGGTTTGGTCATTCAAAAATTTTTGACATTACTAGAGCATGACACTGGTTTGAAACATCTCAACTGCCTGTCCCTTGTCACTGAAGATAATGTATCCCCCCACCTAGGGGTAATCCAGTCAAATTTGAGGGGCTTGGATGTAGGAGAGATACAAATGCTAGCAGCTGGTCATTCCCATTGGAGGATGGCCCCAAAATTCTTCATGTAAGTTGCCATTTGACTGCTTTATCAGAAGGGGATGTAGGCTTAGTTAATCTCTAGGTGAGACAGTACAGCAAGGTAAACCAAGACTGAAGAACGTAAATGAATAAAAAAAGACATTATGATGGGAGACAAAGCTGGAAGTTCATCACATCCTCTGTATGTCTGTGTGTGAGTGAGCGAGAGAGGAATTCCATTTTTATGGCTTACAAAATTTCCACTCTCAACAAATTTCGATGTACAAGACGTTAACTTCCCATTCCAGCCATCACAGGACTCAACTAGTTTAAAATATGCATTCCATCTATTACAGCTCAGAAAGCGCAATTCTATTTTTACTTTACAAAATAAACTGAGCTATAAAACATTTAACAGAAATGGTCCAAATGACTGCCTTTCATACAATCAAAATGTCTGAACTTGCCTGATAATATTTACATTACAAATCTGTGAAAAATGTTAAACTAAAAATACTCCCCAAATTACCCAAACCATCACTTTGTATATGACTGAAGGACAACGGCCGAAGATTCTACACTAAGATGGACTGAGGTTAAGTCCTGGTGGAGTTCTGCTACTTTTCTAGGCTGTGTGTTCTAAAACCAGTGTTACTGTGAGCTAAGCAGAAGGAGGTTTGAGCCCTCCAAGACACAGATGAAGTTCCCAGTCCTAGAAATAAGAAAAACTCAGTTTATAGAGTAGCTCGGAATCTGGAGAGCACTTGGTTGCCACCAGCAGGAAGGAGGAGTTGTTTCACAATATAGCTAAAAAGGAAGGCCTTCGATGCGAGATTCCCCAATGATTCCTGTAGAGAACATCTGGGATGACTGTCTGTAGAAATTCAGAGAGAATAAAAACTTCCCAAGATCCACTTTTATAATAATTCATTCATTGATAATCAACTCAGAGTTCAATGCAGGCAGTTCATGAGGTAAGAAGGTGGAAGGGAAGAAATGAGCCAGGAAATGTGAGGAGAAAA